>NC_051160.1:162507830-162781804 GCF_013339745.2 Dermacentor silvarum
CCTGTACCGGGGGAGGGGTAAAGGGATGCGAAAGGAGAGAGAGAGAAAAATAAGTGAAAAGAAAGAATAAACAAAAAAGGAAGGAAAGAAAAGAGAATCACACACGCACACAAAGCAGAACTGTTTCTGTGGGCACTGTCATGAAGTCCGCGAAGGCGTTCTCGTGTTGCATAGTGTGAACGTTCCGTCCTACGTAACACAATGCAGAGTCACAATTTGACACTGAGTCCGGTGTCACTGAGCAGTGCATTCAGGGCGGCTCGCGCCGTTGTTTGTGTAGACCAGTTTACAAGGATGTTCTTTTCTGTTATTGGGCGTTTCTCCAGTTGATCTATCGTCGCTCGTAAATAATGGCATATATACTCATCAAAAGGCTACAGGCCAGCACTGTGCAGTTTATGGGTGCACAAACAACCAGCGGAAAATAACGATTTTGTGGACTAAGTGTGTCCACAACACAGCACTCCGCGAGACCACTGCCGCGATGTGGTATGTTCACGCTTCGCCGGTTTCCTCCATCACCTGAGAGCTTGGCATTTCAGTCTAATATGAACCAATGCACACATCAGTAAAATAACGCATTTTGGTAAACTCTTTCCGGCACATTTCCCAATAGGTTGCGAAAATTGTCTGCTCTTCGATGCAATATTTTCTCGTATGTAGTGGCAGAGGCTACATTTGTTATTCTTTCAAACACGACTTCATTCCAGTGCCTAATACGGGGGTCACACGGCGCACTGATCGAGCCCGATATGGGTCGAATTTCTTGGTCACGATTGGCTTCTCTGCTCAATCTGTGGAAGGGAGCCAATCGCGGTCGAACATTCCGATCCAGATCGGTCTCGATCGCTATCAGAAGTGGCCGCGTTTGGAGCACTCTGCGAGAGAACTAGTTGGTAAATAAACTTTGCAACGATCTGGAAAAATCGTGTCCTATGGAAGATGTATGCAGAACCTGTGTCCACCAAAACATTGTCTCTGCGTTCACACGCACCCTGCGCGGCCCTGCCCATAAAGGTAATTAACTTCAACAGTGTGGTGCTGCATGGAGCTCACCCATCTTTGAGCGTTGTCTGTGTGCTTGGGCAGCAACAGAATGCAAAAACGAACGTGTCAACCTCATCAGCGTGGCCTAGCACCAGTGCTAGAGTTCGGGAACCGTAATGCGCTAACTGTACGTGGTGTTGAAACGCGCTAAATGAGCCCGCGCAAGTAAGAACGTAAAAAACGGTATTCGCATGGGTACGCGGACAATAGCACCATGCTTGCAAGAATAACAGTCACGAAAAAAAAATTATTCGCACGGTCGATCAAGTGAAATACTTACGTGCGTGCAGTGACCGCTTCGCTGACCACTAAGCGCTTTTCACTCACGGTCAGCAGTGGTTTACCGTCATAGGCATATGTATTTATTCGACAATTGTTAAGACTCGACATTATTATGAACATAGCACAGTGAGACGGTGTAATGGAAACAAGAGAAAGAGCAGAGATGGCCCTAATGCTGCAATATTATTGGCTTATTTCGCTTCAGAGATAGCGCACACGAACAATTCTTGCCGTACGCGATATCTTCAATACAAACTTCGCGCAGGATCTACGTTAAGGTCCACCGTGAGCGAAGCTTGTTCCAAATTCAGACATTCGAAAGAAAAGCCATTCCAAGTAAACAAACGTAAAAAATAGGCAAACAAATATATCTTTATAACAAGTCCTGTTATAATCCCTATTGGGATTGACAGTATGTATAAATAAATACTAAATACTAAAAATAAAAATCTAGCACCTGGGCTGTATCAGTTGCGCTGACATCTGTGATCACTGTCGCGCTTCGGTTTCTCTGCAGGTACCACGCTGCTCGATCGCCACGCTTATGCTTTGACATTTGGTTATAAGCACCCTGCACCGCACCAGATCCAATAAATTTTGCATGATTGAGCTGTTCAGTTGCGTCGGAAGCGTATAGAGTAACCACCGCATATCTACCAACCACTGACACGCGTTGTCGGGCCGCCGGGGTCTGGTTCTAAGCATTGCCCGACAGCTACGTACGCGCCTGCTTTCGCTAAATGAGGCAACCCTCAACCGCGAAACGTAATGGTGATCAGATTCAATCGACCATACGGTCACATGTGCCCAGCAATAACAATGAAATATACCGCTGATTAGCACGCCAGGTCTCGACGAAGCAGACGCGGCTGCCGCCGCTACCGACGACGACACACCACATCCACTGGCTGGGCTTGCTGTTGCCATGGCACACTACACTGAGCGCTCACGCGAGCATGTGAAACATGTAACAAGTCAAGCGGCACAAGACAAGCGAAGCGGAAGAAAACAATCGAAATAATGCGCGGCGAAGATCACACAACCGAAGTGCGGCCGGCCTGCTCTCGCAAGGCGCACAGTCCAAAATGGCGGCATAACATGTTCTGACGCTAGACGTCACCCGTGTCGGCCAATGGCGCTGCTCAAACGTCGGTTTGTGAAGAGGTCTATAGTGGCGCCGCCTGCCGGCAGCACCTGAATAACGCGTAACGGATCATGGCCTCCGAGACAGTCTCCCCACGATGCGCGGCCGGGCTAGGGGGAGATGCATGCGTGCGTCTCACCTCTAGCCCGGCCGTGCGTTTCTCGGCATTCGCACGCACTGGCGTGGCTGCTATAAGACGCCATGCGCAGGCTTCGCGGTGCCTTCTATAGACAGCGCCGAGTGTTCTTAGAGAAGAGCGATGGAAGAGTCCCGCTGCAGTACAAGTCTCATACATAAATCACTTCTACGATGGCAATACGCTGTGTCGCTAGATTGATTAAATGCTAGATGCTTTTAACGACGACAGTCATCGTGAAATGGGTTCTGACGATTTTATTTGGCACCAGTAGCGTTGCGCACGCTCACTTCGTTGATTTTGTCAGGCATTATTCACACTGTCAGGCTGTTTCTTACTCTTCATCCTCGACAAATATATGCAGTGTTCTGCGAGAGTTTCCATTCGTTCATCAATTACGCCTCGAACCTCGTTCGTTTGGCATGAACCCCACAGAAAAAGAATTTACTTTTCAGCCCGCTCCAGGCGGCTGTGGACGCATCAGTGTCGTCCGTTCAGCCACAATTTCTGTCGTCGCAGGTGCTAGCAATAGTCTGCCGTTAGATTTGTCATCGTACCGCCCATCGCTCTGGCCAGTTCCATTGGGAAAATAATGGAAAGAATGGTTTTGACGCGCCTGGAGTGGTACCTGGAGATTTAAAACTTGTACCCAGATGCTATGGCTGGCTTCCGGCGTGGCGTTCATCCATGGATAATGTCATCGATTTGATCACGTTTGTGCAACATCAAAAACGACTGAAACGACTCGCTGTGGCATTATTATTTGACATAAAAGGCGCCTACGATAACGTAGCACATCATGCCATTATAGAGGCTCTGATTGAAGCCGGAATCGGTGGCCGCACTTATCAGTGGCTATGCAGCTATTTGACCGACAGACAAATCTTCGTGATGGCCAAGGATGGCGCCACGACTCACCACCAAACATTCCGTTGAGTACTGCAAGGTGGGGTGTTGAGCCCGACACTATTCAACTCAGTGCTCATTGGCCTAGTCAGATGCTTGCCAAACACCGTTGGAGTATCAATCTATGCTGACGACATCTGCATCTGGGCGTCTTATAGAACATGACTCCAGGTACGAACAAGGCTACAAAAAGCAGCTACGTTAACATCATTGTACTTGCTAAAACAGAATCTAGAACTGTCTTCGGAAAAATACTGCCTTGTTACATTCACTCGGAAGGCAATGAGGCCTTACTCTGAAGTGTCAATGGCCAAGCAATTGCAAACGCACGGAAACACCGCTTTTAATGGGTAATTATCGACCGCGACCTACCATGGAGCCCGCACGTTTCATACCTAAAGAAGAGGTTAACGACAATAACGCACCTCCTCAAATTTCTCGGCGGAAAGTCATGGGGCACATCGGTCAAACTTTATAATGTCTTGTTCCTTGGTTTCGCAAGATACAGCCTCCCTGTGCTAGGCAACACCTGCAAAACAAACCTGCGTGTACTCCAGGGACTACAAGTTCAAGCCCTAAGGACGTGGCTCGGTCTTCGAGGTGTGCATCTATGGCGGCAACAATTCTGATAGTGCGAGACCACCCAATATCAACGTGGTTATCCGCCAACGCTCTCAGGGCACATATTCGGCACGTTGCCCGACTACCTTCTGACCATCTTGCTTCTTTACCTACAGAAAGGCCACGCACAACTTTCAGTCGTATAATTGCTGCCAATCGTACCTCGTTGCCATCCAACGACATTGCCTGCACCAAGACCATCCTCACCTTTATGGTGCCTACAAACCTTAAATACCCCTCATCATCCCAGGAACCACGAAGAAAGTTCACATGCAGTCATTTGCCCTGAAATAAGCCACTTTAGGACTTTTAAAGACGATAGTCTTTCTTGAACTACTTAAACGCGAAAACCTTTGTCTGTCTGTCACTCGATACAACAGCCCGGCCAAAACCAAGCATGAGGAGAGGAGGACCAGAGATAAAGAAGGACAGACAGAGAGCGAGAGTACTACATAAATAAAATGAACTTTCTTGGCGAGGCGGGATTCGAGCCCGGGTACACACGGTCCGAACGCGAGCGTCATAACCACTAGGCTATACATCCACGCTTGTAAAACATGCATTTATGAGAACCATATGATTGCGTTGTACCCAGTGTTCCCACGTTTGGCTATATATAGCCAAATTCGGCTACAGGAAATAAAATTTGGCGCCGACTTGGACTAGTTGGCTATGTGGCTATATTTGGGCTACTGAAAATCTGCGACTTGACTTTGTTTGGGCTATAATTGGCCCTAATCCACGCTCCAGAGGTGGCTCTGACCGGGTAGAAGCAAATCTCGAAAGCTATGTTTTAGCTGGCTGAGGCGGCCGCGTGACTGTGCGTGTGGGCATGCACGAAATGACCCCCCCCCTCCTCCCCTTCCAATCAATCAATCAATCAATCAATCAATTTTATTTTGCATTCATTACAGCATCTGCACATAACAAATGCGAGGACAAGAACAAAAAGCTGCTAAGTAGCAGCTTGACAAGGTTCTTGCCCCTATTCTTGGCAGCCAAAAACAGAAACACATATAAATACATCACATAAGTACACAAGTTTTCGTTTGTATGTATACCAATTTGGTATAACTAAAGTAAATACAAGACCAGAATATTAGAGTGCAAAGAAAAAATATACATAAAACAATTATGTCAGTTACGAAATACGCACATAGTGGTAACAAAAGGCATTCCCTCGCAACAAATAGAAACAACGTAATAATTTTGCACGAAGAAAGCAGCAAAAATACAAAATTTACTATAATAAAAAATACATCAACTCTTTTTATAATTAAGTGCAGGTTTGATATGCATTACAAGGATTGTCGTATACGTAGTAAAGGGTGATTTTATTATATGCAAACCTCATAACTACGCAAGATTACAAAAATGTAAAGAAGAAAACTCAAAAGGTTCAAGAACAAGCACACCACAGGCAATCAGTCATGCTACCAAAAAACACATGTTATTGTTTCGAAAGCAGGTGTTCCATAACATATTGCATTATTGCACTCCTTGAAGTTTTTTCTATGTCAATGCCATCTCTATGAATTTTATTGAGCAAGCTTGGTACGCAATGTGATAATCTACTGAACCCATATGTGGTACGTGAAAAAGGCAACGGCCATTTTGCTTTTTCTCTAATGTTGTACGAGATAACTATGGGCGCAGTAAGATTACATAACTGCAAAAATGTACGATTGTTACATCGGAAATATTTTTGGCATTTTAGAGCAAGGTTAAGATTGTAAAAATGTTTCAAGGGGCAAATTTTAAGGGTGGTAAACAGCTCTCGAGTATGGGCATCATACTGGACATTTGCTATATGGCGAACTGCTCTCTTCTGGAGCACAGTTAACTTCTGTAGATTGGCTTTTGTAGTATTACCCCATACTAAGTGACAATAGGTTAAGTGAGGGGAAAATAGGGTATTATAAATCATTTGTTTTACGTTGCGCGGTAAAATATATCGTAGTCTACAGAGCACTCCGCAAGCTTTAGCTAAACGTGTAGCGATAAGGTCTACGTGATCATTCCAAGTCAGATGATCACTAAAAACAACTCCCAAGGTTTTAACATTTGACGCGAGTTCTATACTATCAGTTCCAAGCTGTATTCTAAACTCTTCATTGATATGCCGTTGTGGCGGGGTGAAAAGGATAGCTTTAGTCTTTGTAGTATTCAGTTTTAGCGAGTTAACTGTGCTCCATTCAGCTAATTGTTTTAGGTATGCATTGCAAATGACTGAGAGGTTGCTTATATCGCGTGATCTGAAAAAAATGCTTGTGTCATCTGCGTAAACTATGAAGTGGGCATCTTTAGAAATATTTATTATATCATTGATGTAGATATTGAACAGTATTGGCCCTAGTATGCTACCTTGTGGTACTCCCTGAGCTATTTCTCTTTCATCAGATTGTTCTGACGTGATGGCAACGCATTGTTTTCTGTGCTTTAGGTACGAAATTAATAAATCAAGAGGCGCACCTCGAAATCCGTAATGTTCTAGTTTTGTAAATAAATTTCGGTGATTAAGTCTATCGAACGCTTTAGAATAGTCAATAAAGACACCTAATATAAATTCCTTGTTTTCAAAACTGTTCAATATTAGCTCCTTTTGTGCTAGTAAAGCCAACTCCGTTGACATTCCCTCCCTGCCATTCATTCCCTCCCTGACATTCCCTCCCTTCCCTCTCTGCGCCGTTGCCTGAGCCGGTGGCTTGTACCTTTGATGCACTTAAACTTACACCCCGCTTGACTGTTATGCATCCGATTTCCGGGCATCGGGATGAACCTGGGAGTAGTGGGTTTTTCACAGTACACTATACTAACATGGCTATGCTCAGGAAGGAAGAGCAATAACATAGGGTCGGGGCCGTCGGGCGATCTTGGCGCCGACATGAAAGAAGGGAAGCACGGGTGGATGACAAGCCCTGTGTATTCATGGCCATGTCTTAATTCTGGGTGAAGTATCGCGCAGGGCACAGCTTTCGACCTACTCCACGTATCTCGCGCAAAGCTTTACTGCCATTTTCCTTCTCCTGCTAGATGAATTTTTGTTCGTGCTTACATTCGAGATTCATTTCGGTAGGTTAGACGTAATATCGGATCCTCCTCAGAGAGGATAATCCAAGCATGGGGAAGTGGGCCAAGTATGCGAGAACGCATAAAAAAGAATGGGAGCAAGACCCCGAGCCAAAGGTGGGCTCTGGTGTCTTTATTTCTAGATGGTTTGCCCGTAACTTCACGGATGCAGATACTCATTCTGCTAATATCGAAACATGTTTGCCACCATGACATCAGTGCACCACGTCACATGAACTTCACCCACCGTGTTACCTTAGCTTGTGATGCGTCGCGCTGCTGGCTCAAGGACGCCTGTTTAATTCCCGGCCACGGCAGCCGCATTTCGATCAAGGCGAAATGCAGGAACACCCGTCTACTTAGATTTAGATTTACGTTAAAGAACCTGAGGTGGCCAAAATTAATCCTGAATCCCCCACTGCGCCATGCCTCCCACTCATATCGTGGTTTTGGCACGTAAAATCCCATCTATTATTAGAGTTGTAGAATAGGGGCCTCAAACGTTTTGGGGCCCCAAGGAAATAGCGTCGAAGCCACTGCGCATGCGCAAGACGCAAAGCATTTTGCGTCGGGCACGCTATTTCATCGATTTTGCGGGAGCCTCAAAAGCTGCCCCAAAGCTTTCGTCAACAAACATGGCGGCGCCCATCGAAGCGACGGCTATAACTTAGCACCAAACTGGACTCGATTCGTGGTAACTGTAACCATGCGCGTTGTCGCATTATGATGTACACGTGCGCACTTGATGCTCCTAGTGCGCAGGTCATGTTTTGTATCGGCCCTTATTTAAGCAGGGCCTTGTCTCAGAATAAAGACACTTTGTTCCCTGCATCACGCCCGTCTACATGGTGTCAGAAGTGGTAGCACCACTACTCGGGTTAGGCGATGCATTTTACTAGCCCAATTCACCTATGTCAGCCCCAGCAGCCTCAACCGCCACGGCGTCAGTAGAGCGTGCAAAGCAAACAAGTATGGCATCAACGCTTCTTCCCCCGCCAAAGCCACTGGACACTACGGGTGACATTTTCTATAACTGGATCACCTGGAAAAGTGAGTTCACTCTGTTTTCTACGGCGACAGGATTGAAACAGCAGCCTAAGGAAGTTCAGGCCGCGACATTTCTTGTGATAATTGAAGAAGCAAGGCGGGCGTTCTATACATTTACCTTTGAAGATGAGGCAGTGAAGCAAGATGCGGAAAAGCTCATGAAAAAAGTTCAAGGCTCACTACAAGCCAGCGACGAACTTAACATTCAACGAATTTCGTTTTGGCTCCCGAGACCAGCGCGAGGGCGAGTCTTTCAACGAGTGGTTGACCGACCTTAGAATTCTAGCTCACCAGTGCGAATTTGGAGCACTAGAGGACAGACTATTGCGTAGTCTCATAATCCTGGGAATCAGAGATAAAGACTTTCAGCGAAGACTTCTGTCGGAAAATCCGTCCTATGCCAAAACAGTGGAACTGTGCAGAGCTAGAGAAGAAGGTAAAATCCGTTTTCACGAAATCCAGGAGGCAGCAGTGAATACAGCATATGAGGCCAGCACACGTGCTGTGACGAAGAAAGATGATCTCGGCAGTTGCCGAAACTGTGGTTTCCTAGAACGCGGAAAAGCGACGTGCCCTGCTCAAGGCAAACGCTGTAACAAGTGTGGCTGCCAAAATCACTTCGCGAGGGTGTGTCGCAAACAACTAGTGAAACCGAGGGGCCAAGTACCCAACATACAGCAGGTCGAGATAGCAGAGGACGAGCATTATTTCCTTCAAATGCTGCAAGTCAATGCTATTGATGAGCATTGCCCCTGGTCGGCAACTATTCACGTGGTAGGGACCCCGATTTCGTGCAAGATTGATACGGGCGCCAACTGCTGCGTCATGCCCGAAGCTACGCTCAGAAGCATAACTACACAGCCAGCGCAAGATTGCTGCTCTACGCTGCGGTCATTTTTTGGACATAAGGAAACGGCACTAAAAAAATAAGCTTCAGATTCTTAGTTCAGCGAAATCTACGACGGCATTATTCTTTATCGTGAAACAAGCTGTTCCTGTTACAATAAGTGGCAAAGTCGCTGAACGCTTAGGCCTGATTTGCCGCATAAACACCGTGGACACCTTGAAGGCTGATGAACTAATACAAGGATTTGAAGACGCTTTCCAGGGCCTGGGAGAAATCAAAGACGTCTCTTACCACATGGAACTGAAACCTGAAGCCCGAGGCACGGTCAAACCGGCAAGACGAATTGCCATTGCCATTCAAGAACGCGTTAGAACCGAGCTAGGCAAGATGGAGCGTGATGGAGTCATCGAAAAGGTAACAGAGCACACCTCCTGGTCTAGCCACATGGTTGTCTATAGTAGTAAAGAAAGAAAAAGTACGCATATGTCTAGACCTATCAGACTTAAACAAGGCGCTTCTCAGAGAGAACTATCATATGCCGACGTTGGAGGATATTCTACCGCGACTGCATTGAGCGAAATTTTTTTCTACCCTTGTTGCATCGTCAGGGTTCTGGCAGATGAAGCTAGACAAGCCGAGCTCGCTACTGTGTACTATGAGCACGCCCTATGGTCGATACAGATTCCTGCGCATGCCTTTCGGCATCGCGTCCGCGCCGGAAGTTTTCCAGCGAGTGATGCACCAAGTACTAGACGGCTTGAGAGGCGTTGCTGTAGTAATGGACGACATCCTGGTGTGGGGAGAGTCGCGAGAGAAACACGCGACAGCAATTTGCTAGCCTTGCTTGCACGATGTAGAGACCACAATTTGAACCTCAATAAGAAAAAGTGAAATTTTCTGCAGCCTCGAGTCCGCTATATGGGCCACGTTCTAACTCCAGAAGGCCTGTCTCTGGACACCGGCAGAGTGGAAGACATCATGCAGGTGAAGCCACCTCAAAACCGTTAGGAACTTGAAGTTTTTCTCGGCATGATCAACTTCGCGGCGCGTTTTGTCCCCAACATGTCCACCTTGTCAGCGCCTCTTCGCGATCTGTTGAAAAAGCACAACGCCTGGGTCTGGACAGACCGGCAAGATGAAAGCTTTCGCCAGCTTCGGACAACCCTCACACAGGCACCAGTACTAGCCTACTTTAACCAACAAAAACCGTCCACTTTGTCAGTAGACGCTAGCCAGCATGGAGTAGGAGCCGTTCTTCTGCAGGAAGGGCCACCGATAGCTTACTCATCGCGTTCGCTAACATAAGCACATCAGCGACACGCGCAGATCGAAAAAGAAACACTAGCAATTGTTCATGGGTGCACGAAATTTCAAGATTACATCTTCGGGAAGCGTGAGGTTATCGTCGAGTCGGATCACAGACCTCTAGAATCGATATTCAGAAATCCACTATGTGAATGTCCAATACGCCTGCAGCGCATGAGGCTGGTCTTGCAAAGATTTCATATCAAAGTAACGTACAAACCAGGCAAGGAGCTGTTTTTAGCGGACGCGCTTTCTCGATTTCCAAGTTATACTAAACTAAGCGCTGAGACAGAAGAATTTCAAATAAACGTTATTTCTTCGCTTCCTGTGTCAAACCAGCAGCTCGAGAGTATTCGGAACGAAACCAACAAAGACACTGTCATGGCCGAACTACGCACCTACTCGAGCACAGAATGGCCGGAAACAAAGAACGAAGTGTCGCACGCCCTGCGTCCTTATTGGCACTACCGCGACAAGCTACACGTCGAGGAAGGACTGCTACTCAGGAGCAACAAAATCGTCATCCCTCCAGCCAAGAGGCCACAGGTTCTCCGCTTGCTACACGCCGCACATGGGGGAGAAGAAAAAATGAAGATGCGAGCCAGAGAGGTAATGTTTTGGCCCGGCATGAAAGCCGACATCTCAGTTCTATATATAGCTAAGTCATGTGCAGCTTGCGAAAAGTACAAGCACAGAAACGGTAGACTGCCCATGCTGAGCCACGAGATACCAAATCTGCCATGGCAAGTCGTTGGGCTTGATATTTTCTACCACGATGGCCAGTCGTAACCTAATCCTCGTGGATTTCTACTCGTTTTTTTTTTTTTTTCGAGATTCAAAAGCTGCGTCAATTAACAGCGGCATCAGCAAAAAAACGCGTGCGTGCCCGTCTACGCGACTGATGGAATTCCTGCAAAGCTGTGCACGGATAATGGCTCACCGTTCAACAGTGCATGCTTCCGATCTTTTAATGCACAGCTCGGAACCACCCACGTAACCTCAAGCCCGTACTATCCGCGCAGCAACGGCATGGCAGAGCGCGCCGTGCAGGAGGCGAAAAAGTTGCTAACAAAGTGTCCTTTTGGAACTTTTGAATTTTACACCGCTTTGATGGAGTGGCTAAATATGCCAAGGGACGAACAACTGAAGTCACCCGCTCAGAGGTTGATGGGCCGCCAAACAAGAACGCAACTGCCAGTTCTCTCCAGCCACCTGGAACCTCGGACTGTGTCGCCTCAATCTGTTTGTAATCGTCTCAGTGAAGTAAGAGAGAAGCAACGAATCTTCTACAACAGGACGGCAAAACATCTACCCCAGCTTCGCAGTGGTTCCCCAGTATCAGTGTACCACACCAAACGCCGACACTGTCTCCAGCTGTGGTCGTAGGTCCAGCAGGCCAACCACGGTCTGACACCTTAACTACAGACAGCGGACAACAGCTGCGACGCACCAGAGAACATCTGAGTTCCAGAGCAGTGCAACCTGCGTCCTCCCCTGGAACGACTGCTTCCGCAGAACCAGCATTACAGCCTCGCCAGGAGACGGAACGGCCACCTCAGGACGTCCTTCGTAGAAGTAACCGCTCGCGCAGAGCGCCACAACGGTATCGCCTGCCAGAGAAACCAGTATGATAGTTCCCTGTCATAGAAATTGTTTCATGTCTGTTTTCTGTATTTCCAAAAGAAGCAAGATGTAACCATGCGCATTGTCGCATTATCATGTACACGTGCGCACTTGATGCTCCTAGTGCACATGTAATCTTTTGTATTGGCCCTTATTTAAGCAGGGCCTTGCCTCAGAATAAACACACTTTGTTCGCTGCATCACGCCCGCCTACAGTAATGCGTGAGGTTAGTGAGCTAGGAGAAGTGATTGCAGTTATCACTTTCTCTGAACTAACATGTGTAATGAAGATTGATTCATTAGACGCCGCTGATTCCGAATTTATGGCTCGTAGGCGTAACACGGATTGACTTGGCTGGGTGAAGGTATACGTAAAGTTGGTTACTCAAAACTAAACGCAACAAGTTGCTTGCTGCTAATAGAATAAGTTCTAAATTGTAATTAAACACGAAAATCTAAATTCCTTTTCTTATCATAAAATTATATATTTTATTTTAATATTTATGCCCAACGCTAACACCCGCAATGCTCTTTGGGACCCCAAACTTTGGGGGCCCCTATTCTAAAACTTTAGTAGCACATCAACGGGGTTTGCTTTTTTGACAGTAACCGGTTTTCACAGCATAACCACTGTTATCAATTTGTTCACCTTTGCTCTTTGTGCGCCGTCGCGGCTTTTACTATTTCGAGCCAGTTACGTTCGGGACGTGCGCGTCGCCGAAAACGACTGCGCGCTTCTTACACTGGTGTGGCGTTTTCCGCAGTAGTCTTTTAAAGCTTCGCTTACACCGATTCAGACAGTGAGTGGCATCTGTTGTCTGACACTTTATTTTAACGCATGTTCTTGCCGTGCTAGAGACCTAAGATGGCGGCCAGGTTGATGTAAATGGACAGCATATAGAGCATGTAGCAGCTAACCCGGACCAAGCTAATTGAAAAAAAGACGAGAAAACAAGATAGGAGGATGATACAAATAACACGAGATATCATAGCGCGAAACACTTGTTTTAGCTCATAAAAAAAAGAAGTCGTGAGCACGTCGCAGATCGCTGGACAGCTGAACTTCTACGCCGTAGGCAGAGATGACGTGAGAGATCGATGATGCTAAACATTATTTTGTGTTCACGACAGCTAGAAAGCAAAGTTTGTAGTTAATATTACTGTAAATAACTAAAATAATAACTTAGTACTATCTGTCATAACATAAAAGCCCTGATTTCGCCCTCTGCAGCGATTCGCTGGAACTTAAGAGCTTCCGGGCCCAACAGAAAAGTTCAAGCATGATGTCGCTGTTGTTGACGTCAAGGGCCGACCGTCACGGCGGCACGGACATTTTGTTACGACGGGTTGTGCAGAAAAAGAATTGCCGAAGTCGAATGTGAAAATGTGTACACAAATAAAACTTCAAATAAAAATGGCTATATTTGGCTACGAAATGTTTTGCACTTTTTTTTGCCACAAACGCATTTGCAGAGAGCTACACAGACGCGCCTTATATATCTAACACTCCTGCGTGTACCCGCGCTCTTGCTCGGGGCGGTGCCGCCGCCTACGAGCAGAAAAGAGAAGTACTGCATTATGACACTAACGCGCACCGACAGTGAACGCTTCGGTGGTCTCAGCACTACGACGCCTCGATGCCAGCATTCGAAGGGACGCTGGCATCAAGAAGCACTACCAACGCCACCTAGGTGGCGTTCACCGTACTCAGCACAGCGGAGCGTGGCCTCCGCAATTAGCTCTGAAAATGTTTCTGAAGTTGATCGCGGAGGCTGCAATTACGACGCGCTGTACGCGCTGATTTGACTCGGTGACGATTCAGTTACGTGCTTTGTCTTGCGCGTTGTATTAGTGTGTCAGTTACGTGCTTCGTCTTTCGCGTTGTGCTAGCGTGTGCAGCGTAGTGCAGCTTCCATATGCACGACGGTTGCTCATGGTCATCGACGTTGGTAGTCGTGATGGAGGAGACGTGCCACCAGGCGTCAGCGTGGGTGCATCAACGCCTAAGGGCGCTTCTGTTTGGCTACATTTGGGCTACAACTTCTCTAGCTTTTGGCTACGCCACCTCGTCGGGCCTGGCAACATTGGTTGTACCAATGATTGTAACAGAACTTGCTATGCGCGAGAGAAAGAGGAAATGAGTGCGAGAGAGAGAGGCATTTAAAGAGAGAGAAACACAGATAGAGAAAAAGAGAGAGACAGAAAGAAAGAGGGAGAGTGAGGCGGGATTTGAGCCCGGGTACGTATACTCACGCAGGGGCGGATCCAGGTTTTTCTGAAGGGAAGGGAAGGGGGGGGGGGGGGGGGCTGTCGATGATGATGATGATATTAGTAGCCTTTCTTATTTACCGAAATTCCCTGTTTCTGCTCACAGTAAACCCGCCTCGGTTTACTGTGGCTTGTGCAACACCTGCAGCGAAGCCAGGTATCGGTTTCTCCGAACTTATAGGAAAAGGACGTTGCCCAACACAGCACTGTGCTTGGCTGCTGTGTCTGATAATATCTATCTAATATATTTATTCTTGAAAACAAGTGGTACACGGTTCCAAGGCATTAGGAAAAAAGTTGCTACAAACAGCAACTTGACTAGTTCTAATAACCAGAGGGTCCAAAAGGCTTATATAAGTCGGTATTGTTTCTGATAATAAAATTTGGGATGATCTGTTGCAGATTCGTTATAGGTGAGCAAGCACAGGTCAGTCTTTGGAATTCTGTTGGGACACCTTTGATTTCCATAAGAAGCTTCTTTGTGTTCGTCTGCGACACCTTCGTTTGTTTTGGAGGACTAACGCTTGCGCTCCAACACGCCAACCACTACGCTGGTTGTTTACGATATGCGAATCACCGCATATGAAGACTCACGACGCCACCTACAACAAGAAAGACGTGGCGTAGTAGCCGAGAGCGCGAGCCAGCGTCGTTTCCTTCATGTTTTTGTTTCCCACGCGACGTCATCCTTTTACACAAGGTGCGCATCTGCTCCCGTTTCGTTTACCCGGTGACGCCATCCTAGGCCCGCGCGCTGGCGTTGGCCACTGACGTCACACTCCCCCACTGCGCAAGCATGGCTCGAGGCTTCGCCCGCTCCGCGAGAACGCCCACTCAGACAAACAGATCCAGTGGGTTTGAGCCTCCTATGCCTATATGCTCCTATGCCTCCTATGACAATGAAACAGTGCGAATGTATAATGCAAAACTTGTAGCGTACGAACGGCATTGTGCTTGTACTGGATATTGTCAACGTGTAACTGTTATCACAATGAGCGTTACAGTTATAAAAGTTGCCTATGCGTAGTTCTTAGTTCAGTCATTAGTTGTTATTATTAATATATGAACACTTCACCAAGATACCTTTTTCATTTAGCAGGTTGGTAGCGGAACCACCTTATTAAATGTGAAACTGAAAGCTGCATACTCCTCCCGAAGAACAGATGAGTTATAAAAAGAGGGGGGGGGGGGGGGGATTTACTTCTTTGAATAAGTCTGACACGACGCTCAATTCTTCAAAATAAGCAGCGCGCAGCTTCACAGTCTAATATTTTCTTACGGTTTATCACGAATAATCAGAACAACGTATGAAAAACTTACTGCTGCATTTGTGCACTGTTTGCTCCCAGACAATCCCCGAGTTCCCTGACAATCCACGCAGGGCAACAGCGAGAGGTGATGAGTGGAACTAACTTTGTTTATATTTGACAAAGGCTCGTCATACGTTTGAGATACGGACTGGGTAGTTGTTTGATTTTTGTAGAAACACACGAGACAATTTATATGTCACATACAGATTGCGCAACAACATGGTATGAAGTTTTTTATGTAAAACTGGCTAGAACCCGTCTGAAGCAAAAACTTCATGAGCCATTCCACTCTGTGAAAGTGGATGACGAGTGAAGCTGTTTGGCACAAGGCACAGAGGCCTCCCCATTACTACGACAGAAGAGAGGTGAAATTCAAAATGGAGAACGGCAACTTGAATTTTTGGTTTTTTGTATACATTCAAGGGGACTTAATTAAGCAAAACCAAACCCGTAAAACAAAGAGCATAGTTATACGTTTTTCTTGGTACGCATATTTACCATTGCTGTCTTCAGTGTCTTGAAACGAATGCTTGGACAAAGGAGAAAAAAATACGGGGGATGCTTAGAACTTTCTAAGAATGTGAAGGCGAAAGCCTAGTTGGACCCATAGCAATGTGGAATGAAGCTCTGAGCCCACGCGGTGCCGTATACAAGGCGCGCGAGCGCGCTGCTAGCATGCTGCCGCCGTTTCCAGAACGTTCTACGGGCGCCGCCGCTAGCATTTCCATCCTCCTCCCAGTGCCACCACCGCGCTTGCCCTCAACAGGAGGGAAATGTCAGCAGCAGCGAAGTAGGGGCTACTTCGCTGCTGCTGACATTTCCCTCCTCCTCCCGAGCGCCGCTGTTGCTCTTTCCCTCAGCGCGAGGGGCAGTATGGGAATGCTGGCCTGATGAGCGGCGTCGGAGCAAGCTGTTGAAGACGACGATGAACGTGCGAGTAGTGGCACGAGCGTAAGGCAGACACGAGGTGAACTCGCTCACTTTTTTTTTACCTTACAGCGACCTTGAAACATAGAGATTTAAGGCTTTCGCCTTAAAAGTGTCGATATCATTTTCTGTGACATTGTAGCTCCAAATTCCGCACAGTCGCTACGCGGCATTGAAGGGCAGACAGACGAACTCCGAAGGATAAGGGTACATATCAAGTTGATCTATTTACTGTTTAACTTGATCAAGACTAGATGGTACACTGCGGTACTCTGAGAAGAGACAGCATAAAACATAAAACAAAGAAATACGGCGTCATCTCAGCTTGGTCCGGCCCTGCGCGCCTCTGCTTGGTCCGGCTACAGTGTACCAGAAGATTTTGTAGTCGGCTCAGAGGAGGGCGCCGGCTGATGTGTTGCATTGCCACCGAGAGGAGGCGCGGGAAGACGTTCCTCCTTAAAGCCCCTTGATAATTATCAAGGGGCTTTATTGCTCCTGGAGTTTCTCCGGCGCGAGCGATTGCAGACGGTGACGTTCTTCCTCGGACTCATGGTCCTTCGACGCATTTTCCGCTTTTGCACGGCCCGCTTTCGATATCTGTGGTCACGTTGGCTGTATTCACGCTGCTGCTATCGACGCCTCTCCGCTTTGTTAGCTTTCCTCTCCGACGTGAACGCGCTACGCCGCACGCCTGGCGTTTCAAGGTAACGGTAAGAGGCAACCGATGACTCTCCAAGGGGGAACTAAGTTAATCAGGCGCGAAGGTGCTCGCGCGGACATCGGCGTGCTTCATAAAAGGGACCTCCCCTCGTTCGCTCGACGCCGCCGATGGGACGAGTAAGGCACGGCCGGAGCCAGGAGGTCCCAGGTGTTTATGAGAAAAAATAACTACGTCAACTTCGCGACACCACACCCCTACGGAAAACAGCTAAGCTTGTGAGCGAGCTAGCTTTACTTCTACGTGGCCGCTACCACTGCTGCTCGCGAAAAATACTTTTGAAGAAAGCTGAAGGCCATATTTTTTTTGCGACAGGGCCATCACTCTGTCAGCGAGGGGCGATGCAGAAATCTGAGGGGGGCATCTGGACATCCCCCCTGGATCCGCGCTCACGGTCCGAAGGCGAGCGTTATTCCCACCACGCTATACACCCACGCTTGCAGAGCTCTGCTGTTTTATCAGATTTCACAAGCCTGGAACTAGTTTAATTTTTAAAGACGATATTTAAAGGCGATAGTCTTTCTTGGGCTACCTAAACGCGAAAAACTTTGTATGTCTGTCTGTCACTCGATTCAACCGCCCGGCCAAAACCAAGCGAGCTACTAGCACTGGTGGCACGGGGTCATACAGGTCCACATTATACAGCGCAAAGGAAAGCTCAGACAAAATATATGCACATAACCGTGATCCGTACCGTTCATTCAATTAGGAATACACATTGGACTGGTTTTTACGTTAGTAAATTAAAAAGCAACGTGTTAGAAATGGCGTCGAATAGACGCTACGCGTTAAAAACAAGCCGACTGAAGCTGCGGCTCTAGCTGTAGCGCCTTTAAGAGAACAGTAATAAAATGTCCCAACAGATGGCGCGAGAGCAGGGCGAAAGCGCTTTTGTGCGTGACGGGATACATTTTAGTGAAAGTGTAGCAACACCGGTCGGAAGTCGATTCGCGGCACGAGCTGTAGCTTTTTTAGGCGGGCCCCAGGCAATCAGGAAGCAGGATTGAGTATTGAACATAGCGAAACACCAGTAAAGGGCAGAATTAGGCGACCAGGAGTCAGGAAAAGACGCAGAAAGGATAAGAATAGAGAAGGTAAAATTTGCTACATTAACATGCAGGGTGGTCGTAAGCAGGAAAAATGGCTGGAAATTCAAACGCAACTGAATGATGAAGCGATTAGCGTGTACGCCTTGACCGAAACGCATCTACGAGATTTGGAGCAGCCGCCTGTTATTGACAACTTTGTATGGGAAGGGTGCAACAGAATGACCGGGTCAAGGAAAGGCGGAGGCGTAGGCGTACTAATTAGGCGAGGTCTGAAGTGGCGAAGGGTAAACGAGACATGTAAAGAGCATTTATGGATTAGTGGTACATGGCAAGGTAAAAAGACGTGGCTGGGAGTAGCTTACCTATGGACAGGTAGTGATAGCAGGGCAAATAATAAGGAATTGGTCGATTGCATTAGAAGCGATATTAATGAGTTCAGTAACTCGGGCCAGGTGATATTAGTAGGAGATATGAACGCGCACATGGACGATTTAGACGGATATACTGATTACAACGGCTCTCTAGTGCTGGATTTGTGTGATGAACAGAACCTTATAGTAGTTAACAGGGAAAATAAGTGTCATGGACAGGTAACGTGGCAATGCGGAAACAGGCAGTCATGTATCGACTACGCCTTAGTCTCAGAAATGGTCTACGAACAACTGGAACAAATGATAATAGACGAAAATGGAAAAAATGTGGTTGATCCCTCTTATATAGGAATCGGTATAGAACACGAAAGTGAAACGTGTCTTCACAGAAGTAGTGTAATGTTTATTGCACATTGATATATAATGTCTATTGGTGTTTTGTGGCTAAAGCGCCCTTAGGCGTTGATGCACCCACGCTGACGCCTGGTGGCACGTCTCCTCCATCACGACTACCAACGTCGATGACCATGAGCAACCGTCGTGCATATGGAAGCTGCACTACGCTGCACACGCTAGCACAACGCGAAAGACGAAGCACGTAACTGACACACTAATACAACGCGCAAGACAAAGCACGTAACTGAATCGTCACCGAGTCAAATCAGCGCGTACAGCGCGTCGTAATTGCAGCCTCCGCGATCAACTTCAGAAACATTTTCAGAGCTAATTGCGGAGGCCACGCTCCGCTGTGCTGAGTACGGTGAACGCCACCTAGGTGGCGTTGGTAGTGCTTCTTGATGCCAGCGTCCCTTCGAATGCTGGCATCGAGGCGTCGTAGTGCTGAGACCACCGAAGCGTTCACTGTCGGTGCGCGTTAGTGTCATAATGCAGTACTTCTCTTTTCTGCTCGTAGGCGGCGGCACCGCCCCGAGCAAGAGCGCGGGTACACGCAGGAGTGTTAGATATATAAGGCGCGTCTGTGTAGCTCTCTGCAAATGCGTTTGTGGCGCAATGGGTTAAACGCTCGGCGATCTATCGTCGCGGACCGAGAGGTCGTGGGTTCGATTTCCAAATTTTGCATGTTTGTGGAACTTTTTCTTCTGGTTTCTTTCTTTGTATTATGTTCGTGTACATTGTAAGAACGTCATATCCGTGACGGAAATACGTCAGTGAAGTCTTGGTGGACCCCGGCATAAAACACTTTCGTGTTAAAAATAGCCTGGAAAGCGATCATAGACGTTTAGCATTAAAGTTTGGGAGAGATACCAGCGCAGAACATGAACCAATAGCCTCAGAGTTCTTAAAAATGAATGACGAGCAAATAACAGAGATCGCAAACAACATAGAGAAGAAATTTGAGGCTTTTCCTACAGCAGTCTGGGAATATAAGGAACTGGTGGAGGTTATGCAGCATGAAATAAGGCGGACACGGCAATACAATTGTTGGATTGGAAAGAGGAAACCACGTAAGTGGTGGAACAAGGAAATTAAACAAGCTATAGAAGAGCGTAAAGAGGCATCTAGGGTTCATCGAGAAGCCAAAAAGTTGGGATTACAAGAAGAAGAGGTGCTCCTTAGATGGAATACATACAGAGAAAAGAAAAGGGTTGCGAGTGAGCTCGTGCAAGAGAAAATTAAATGCGCAAGTGAACGGTGGGTGCATAACATTCACAAAAGAGACAAAGGCGCCCCAAAAAGATTCCGGAACCATATAAAAGCACTCGGAGCTCCAACTAGAAACTCGCAAACGGCTATAAGGGATGAAGACGGTAACATCTATGAAGGCGATGATGCGCTGCGGTACATCACAGACGTTATCAGGCATAACTTCGGTACGAGAAAAAGTGTAGTTCAGACAACAGATCCAGCAACAACAGAGAGGCTTGAGAGATCAAAATTCAGCATAGAAAGCTTCTATTGGAAAAAAGGCAGCAGAAAATGTCCCTAACAACACGGCAGCAGGACCCGATGAAATCCCAATACAGCTAATCAAAAACCTCGGTCCAAAAAGCAAGGCACTGCTGACTAATGCCATAGAGCAAGTGATTAGAACAAAGAATATTCCCGTTGGATGGCGTGAAAGCAAGATGAATCTCATCTACAAAGGCAAAGGAGATAAGGATAAGACGAGCTCGTACAGGCCAGTTACAGTAACGTCGGTGATATATAGAATGGCAATGCAAGCCATAAAATTAGAACTGTCGAAGTGGGTGGAGGAAAACGGTGTATTGGGGGAACTACAGAATGGGTTCAGGCCAGGCAGACGCTTAGAAGACAATATGTTTGTACTAACTCAGTGCATAGAGATTTCAGTAGCTCAGAAAAGACCTTTATGGGTAGCATTTCTAGATATTAAAGGAGCTTATGACAACGTAGACAGGGAATTGTTGTGGGATATTCTTCAATACGAAGGCATAGATGACGATTTCGTGGAGCTGCTGAGGGAGATATATCGAGACAACCAAGTACAAGTGGCATGGGAAGGTCGAAAAGGAAATGAAATGGTGGGAATTCACCAAGGATTGAAGCAAGGATGCCCTCTGTCACCATTGTTGTTCACGCTTTACGTCAAGGGCATAGAAAGACGACTGGAAAACAGCGAATTAGGTTTTGATTTATCCTACATGCGTAATGGACAAATGGTGCAACAAAAGGTCCCTGGATTGATGTACGCAGACGACATTGTGCTACTAGCGGACAATAAAAAAGATTTACAGATACTTGCGAATATCTGTGGGAACGCAGCGACAAATCTAGGCCTTAAGTTTAGCACAGAGAAATCAGGGATTATGATCTTTAATGAACACACGAGTAACTTCGTGGTGTCAATTCAACAGCAAGTAATACCCATAGTGAAGCAATATAAGTACCTCGGCGTACACATAAACGAAGGAAAGAATTACTCAAGCAACCACCAAGATAATCTGAAAATAAAGGGGAAGCGGAATGCAGCATTAATGAAACACAGAGCACTGTGGGGCCACAATAAGTATGAGGTGGTGCGTGGAATCTGGAAAGGAGTAATGGTGCCAGCGCTAACATTCGCAAATGCCATTATATGCTTAAAATCGGATATATTGGCGGGTTTAGAAGTTAACCAAAGATCAGTAGGCCGGTTGGCTTTGGGAGCACACGGTAATACGACAAATGAGGCAGTGCATGGAGACATGGGTTGGGCCTCTTTTGAAGTCAGAGAAGCACAAAGCAAAATTAGTTTTGAAGAAAGGCTCAGGAACATGGATGAAAATAAATGGGCGGCTAAAGTGCACAAGTATCTCTACATGAAAAGCGTGGACACAGAATGGAGGAAGAGGTCAAGGAAGTTGGCAACCAAGTACAGGATAATCGAAACTGTAAATAGACAACCAGGGGTCATCAGAAAGAAAGTGAGAGAAATAGAGACCGTGAATTGGATGCAAAGAATGGAAACAAAAAGGACAATGGAGATTTACAAGAATGAGAAGAAAGAAATTAGAAGGGAAAATCTGTACGATAACACAAAGGGCAGTGCCTTGCTATTTGAGGCTCGAGCCGGTTGCCTAAGGACGAAAACATATCGGAACAAATATTCGGAACTAGATGAGACATGTGTATGCTGCAGTAAAGATCCAGAGACCACTCAGCACATCCTAATGGAATGCGACGGGATCCACCCAGCGAGAACCGTAGGTAACGTGCAACTCCCAGAAGCGCTTGGGTTTAAAGTGGAAGGAAACATAAACAGATCAGCCGTAGAGATCAGCAAGAGACGATTAGAGTACTGGTGGAAAAAAAGCAGGGAAAAGATCGATACGACCTGATCTCTTAAAATCATAGGCAGCGGTACAAGCTAAATTTTTGAAAAAGGTATACAAAATGCGAGATAAAGAACATGTGTAGTATACCTGATTAAATCAAGCAGGCTAGGTGACTATTTGTCGCCACCCCGTTTCAAAGGGGATGCCAATAAATCATCATCATCATCATCATCAGCGGGAAATTGGAATTGAATTCAGCAAAACCTCCATTGCATCCATCATGGGAGGAGTGAGAGGGGAGGGGTGAGCGTGAGGGGTGGGAGGGGTGAGAAGAGAGGGAGTAGCCAGGTACATGTTTACGTCGACGGCTCAGTCAAATCAAGTCGATTTGTTCTCCAGTTTACATGTTATACGGTCATTTTGTGCTAAAAGCTACATATGCATCTTGACGTGACCCAAAAGCTGAACACAACTACAAGTTCAGCTGCCGCGGTGGTGATTCCAGCAATATCCGTCAAAATGCAGCTAAAGACGTCACATGTTTCATCAACGACAGCTGCTGAACTAGTAGCCCTCCGTGCGGTTCTTCATTTCATTCTGGAGGAACCACCCCATCCATGGTCAATCTTCTGTGACTCCAAGGCAGCCCTCCAGAGTTTACTCTCAGTACTGCTCCATGGATCACATGAGCAGCTCGTCGCAGAGATCAGACAAGTGCACCATCGCATAGTTGACGAAGGACACGATATAATATATCAGTGGTTGCCTGGTCACTGTGGCATACATGGCAATGATCGAGCGGACGCAGCTGCCTGATCTGCCCATGACGGCGTGTGTGTGTGTGTGTGTGGGGGGGGGGGGGGGGGGGTTCTTTGTGGTTTTGTTTTTCTTTTTTATTATTCTTTTTTTCTATCTCAATTATCACAACATCCCTTTACCCCTCCCCGGTACAGGGTAGCCAGCCGGAGATAATCTCTGGCTAAACTCCCTGTCTTTCCTTTGCCTTTCTCTCTCTCTGCTTCCATTGCGTTTCAGCAGAACGTGTCTGCAACGTACCCTCCACAGCAAGGCAGGATAACCTGCCGGAGCGTCTGCTACTGTGCCGCGTGCTTCGGTTTTCGTCGCACTACGGCAAAATTTTGTGGCAGTTTTTCGCATAATAGGTGCAATGTTTTAATTTGTCGGGGGGCTTGAGGCCCCACTAGCGTCCCCGACCACACACACCAACAGGCAGGCACACACGCACGCACACAATTTTGTGTGACCACGAAGAATTGCTCACTGAAGTGACGGCCTTATATGAGTATTTACAAGACATCATAGTAGGAGGCAGTTCAATTTCACAGCATCAGTCCCCTCGCACCACCAAGAGACTGGCGTCCTTCGGATGAGCCATGCGACAAGCGGATTCAGTTAAACACGTACGTTAGGGAGATATGTGTTTTGTGCGTATTAAGTTGCACAAATGCACATCAATGAAAAATCCATGTAACGCCTTGTGAATGCTTTAATGCACAAAGATACAATAAACAAATCTTTTCCTGAGGAAAGGTCAGTTCAGAAGATAAGACACAACGCATATAAAAATTGCACAATATATAACAATTTCTGAACAGAACGTATGACTAGAATTATTAACCTAAAGCAATGTGACTCCTAAACGCAATAGTTTAATTACTTGTCAAAGCGTGCCTTATGTCATTTTCCGGCGGCGGAATAAAGGATTATAGAGTAATAGGCTCGTGAACAAGCACTTGACAACTACGGAATCGATTCTAGGAAAACTAGAGGAAAGATGTTGGTAGAATTCGCCTGAAGGAATAGGCTCCGAATAATGAATACCTTCTTCAGGAAGCGTAGCAACAGGAAGCGTAGCGTAGCAACGAACAATCTGGCCAAAACAAGAACAAAATTCATCCTTAGCTGAATTAATTGATTGATTCTGGGGTTTTGCGTGCCAAAACCAGTTCTGATTATGAGGCACGCCGTAGTGCAAGGCTCCGGATTAATTTTGACCACCTGGGGTTGCAGTGCACAGAAGGGAGGCAGTGGGCTTACTCAGCCGCTCCTCTGACGTAGTTAGCGTCGCATCCAACAGGCAACTTCAATGGAAGCTTTGATCCCTTTGCTTGCAGAAGCTGTCATTTTCCTTGAGTTTCTGTTAATTTTAATTCGAAGCAGTTAACAGTCTTATTTGTTTTTAATTTTGGCACACTTTCGATTCTCCACATATGTTTAGCAAGCACTATATTTGTTGACGCCACATGGTATTTTCCACAATAGTACCTTGTGGAAAAGGACGACGGCAACACTTGGGCGATGTGCTGCCTATCCTAACCGCAAGACTTTTTATGCAAATAAGTCGTCACCGACGGATTTTGCTTGAGTGAAAGGGGCCTGAAAATTTGCCGAATTATCGGGCAATCGTAAAACATTTAATTATATATTGAAGGAATGAAGACGATGACATCCTGGGCTAAGCGAACATCATCACGAGATCGGCGTTCGAACGCCACCATCTTGTTTTGAGGCAAAAACAACAACAACGACCATCTTGTTCTCCCTGAATACTTATCCGAGCTACCACCTGTTTGTTCGACTCGTCCAATAGACCTCTTTACATTTGGTGGAGCGTGCTGGGTACGCACATCGCCGGCAACCTGAAACACCAATCCCGCACTATAGTAAGTATATTCTAGGCACTATACCCACACCTTGCACCATGCAAGCTGACGCAGCCCAACCGACGCCATCTCTCGCGGCCGCCGTGTGCCCCGGCCCGGTTCGCCAACGAGAACCCCCGGTATTTTCGGGTACGGGAGACCAGGATGTCGACGGCTGGCTGTCGTCTTACGAAAAAGTTAGTGGACCCAACAAGTGTGTTGACGCTACTAAGCTTAGTACCGTGAACTTTTACCTGGCTGGCGTGGCGAAGCTGTGGTATACGAACCACGAATCGGAATTTGAGAACTGGTCCGCTTTCAAGGAGGCAACATCCGCCGTTTTCGGTCGCCCTGCCGTACAGAAGTTACGCGCCGAACAACGGCTGCGCACACGGGCACAGGAACCCAATAAAACTTTTACCGCCTATATCGAGGTCATAATCGATCTCTGCAGGCGCGTTTGATTTGATTTGTTTATTTGTTTACATCAGGATGATGCGGGATGACCCAGGCAAAAAGCGAAAAATTCGCTTGAAGAAAACCTGAGCCTTGTACCTTGTACATGGCATACAGTAAGTGCAAACGCTCAAATATTTCTAGACAACAACAAAGAAATCGGTACTGAACTATGATAAGCATACAAAAGAAGTTGTACAAAAAAATTCATTCTTACGGAGAAGCTGCTCAGCCTGGGCATCCACAATACTTGGGAAGAACTAGCAGAGGCCCACACGATGAGCCAGATAGAGCGACTCAAGCTCACCAGCACGGGCAGGGACACCCTAATAAGACTGGGCTACCCAGTCGAATATGAGTCCAGAAAACAGCGGGTTCCTCTACCTCTGAGGGAGAAGATCACGGTGGCCAGCATCCCGAGAAACATGCACCCTGAATACAACGGAGAAAGGAGGCGAGCGAGAGTGCAAGCTCTACGTAAGGCCTACGAAGGACCAAAACAAGAAGTCAGATACACCGACGCGGCAAAGTACCAGAACAGAGCGGCCCACGCTATCAGCGTGATCAACGGCCAAGGACAAGAAGTAGCCGCGGCCTCGGTAAGCACTCCAGACATCGACTGCGCGGAAGAAACGGCGATAGCCCTGGCGGCCACTACGGGCAAGCGAGAGGAAGATCACATAACATTGATCACGGACTCACAAACAGCATGTAGAAATTACCAAAAGGGTCGCATTTCCAAACAAGCCCTGAGCATCCTCGAAAAACTAGACAATTTTCAAGAACTGTACATTGTCTGGGCCCCAGGACACGAGTCCCTGGCGGGTAATGTAGCGGCTAACGCCGCTGCCCGAGATCACATTCTCCGGGCTATCCCACCGGCTTCACGACCACCGGTGGACCAACATGATAGCGTCCCGAAAAGATACGCCGATATCCTGAATCATTACAGACTGGGTAGGAGGATCTACCCACCCCCGCATCCCAAGCTGACAAGAGAAGAGGCGGTGATCTTCCGCAAACTTCAGACAGGCACATTCCCGCACGGCACCCTGCTACACGCCATGTATCCTACGAGCTATACTCACAAATGCGCCTGCTGCTCTGCGCCCAATACCCTCTACCACATGGTATGGGAATGTCGACAAAACCCATCGACACCACCCATCACCGGACCAACCGTCGAGCAGTGGGAGGCCCAGCTGACAAGCCCGAGCCCTGAAGACCAGCATCGCCTGGTGAGCAGGGCCAAGCTATCGGCTCAGGCCCACGGCATCCTGGACTAGGGACGCCACCCACCTCGGACGATCTTACCGTCTGCTCATCTCTAAATAAAGTGTATTCCTCCTCCTTACAGCACTGATCCTACAGACTTCATCAATAGGTCACTGCATATACCATATCAAATAACCTTAAAGATATCAACACATATATCCACACATACACACACACATACACGCATATATATATATATATATATATATATATATATATACTATACTACATACCCATATACTGCGCACTGAAGTTCGAAAATTACAGAAATAAAATATGGCGTTTAATATCTGGTATAGTGCAATTTTCCACAACAACATTGGTTGATGCCTCAATGAGCGAAAGTGCCAAAATACAGCATATCATGAAAGGTGTCTGTAGTGTACGGCAGTACCACTAGATGGCAGCACTGCATCCTCGGCTATATAAGGGTTCAATAAACGCTGTTGGGCACTTGCCCGCCCGGAGAGTTGGATGCGGTGTCACTCGCCCGCTCGACAGTGTCGACGACGATGTTTTTCAAATGCTTCTTGCGCAGTCCCCTGGCACTGTATCTCAAGTCCCAGTCAAAAAAAAAAAAAACATTGGAAATTTCCTAATGCGTTTTCGCCACCATTTGGAACTGCACCGATTGTAAATTCATACCAATTGGTTTTCCGAACCAACTGGTATGCTTTCTCAAATGGTGGGGGAAATCCAATCGGAATGGTTCAAATTGTTTTGCAACCCAATTAGTTCATGCAACCCAATTGGTTTAAATGGGTCCGTGTGCGAATTGGTGCCCACAACTACAGTTCAAAGAATTTGTTATTGTAAAATTATTTTTATTATTGAAAAAAACTCCAACAAATGACTTGTCACTGTGAAGTTGCATCCAAATTCCCATTTGGTAGAAGAAACCCGAAAAGAAAAGGTGAAGTATTAGCAGTCTGATTGTAGTACCTGAGAGAAGCACTCACCTGTAGAATGATGCCTACGCCATGGTATTTTCATAACAGTACTGCAAATCAAGGCAAAAAAGGTTAACGTCGTCGGCTGAGCGATAGTTGTGAATACTCACCAACCCGGGGAATGTGTTGTTTTTCATCGGTTTCCACCCCCTTGGTTACAATTATGCAGTCGGAACTCAGTGTCTCCGTGGAACGACCGCTGGGTGCGTCTCAAGCTAACTGCAACAAATAAAAAAGTTGTCGCAGTTTCACCTGAAAGGCGAAGCATCAATTGCGATAGCAAACTTGTAGAGAGCTATACGGAGTAATGATATTAGCTTTATCAGCTGTATAAACTTGGACATGCAGCAGCATCGGCAACACGCAGAACTGTTGTCGACGCCATCGGCGTTTTGCCCGCGTTAGCTCAAAATGCGTGCGGCGTTGGTGACTGTTGCCGGAGCCTCTGATATAAATAGGCACTTGATGATGATAAGTGGTTCTTGAGGGAAAGTGAAAGGTTGACGCTATCTTCTGCAGCCCTTGAGGGAGCACGGCTCAGCGCCAACGGGGAGGGGTAAGTGGGAGCGAAAGAAGGGATAGAGTGGAGTCGCCATGGCTGGGCGAAGCAAAACCGGCAGGCATAGGCGGCACGTATCAGGCCGAGATGGAAGGCCTTGGTGTGCTGCAGAGTCTGCAGGGGTGTTGTGCCAGGCCGGTCAGGCCCGGGGTGGGGTGGGAGGCCGTGAGGCCTTCCCGCTTGTAGAAATGTCCTTAGAGGCGTGCGGAGAGCCCTGACGAGTCAAGGAACTCCACGACGCCTCGAAGTGCAGAAAGGTGGTGTCGGCCGGGGAAGAGGAGATCTTCCTCCTTGCCAGAGGGGAGGCCCAGGCGGCGGAACTCCTGCAGGAGTGGGCCCCGCTGCTGGAGGTACGCCGGGCAGGCCAGCAGGAGATGTTCGATCGTGTCCGGCTCCCCGCAGGAGCTGCAGGCCGGGGACGTCGCTCGTCCCAGTCGGTAGCTGCGTGCTGCCGTCCAGCTGCAGCCGATGCGGAGCCGGAGAAGGAGCGAGGTCTCCCTGCGAGCCAGGCCTCGCTGGGGGAGTGGTCGTGGGGGGCATCCCAGTGCCACCCGTTTGTCTGGGTGGTGGGTCGCCAGGTGTCGCCGCAGCCTCAGTCCTGTGAAGTCGCCCTCCGTCACGGCCCGACTGAGGGGCACAGTGGTGTGGTGGGCGTCCTTCGCCAGGGTGTCGGCTGCCTCGTTGCCCGGGATCCCTACGTGGGCGGGGATCCAGTGCAGGGACACCGGGTGGCCTGCGTCCTGCAGCGCTGTCAGCCGGGTAGACAGCAGTGCGACTCCAAGGCTGGCGCTTTCTGGCCTCTGCAGGCCGAGGAGGGCTGCCTTGGAGTCGCAGAGGATGGCCGCTGGTACCCCAGGAAGCTCCTCGGAGAGTAGGTCGACGGCCAGGTGGAGGCCTGCCACCTCCGCTGCAGTCGAGCTGGCGTGTCTGGGCAGTCGACACTGCCTGCTCTTCTGCAGGGCTGGTG
Source organism: Dermacentor silvarum (assembly GCF_013339745.2). Taxonomy (NCBI): domain Eukaryota; kingdom Metazoa; phylum Arthropoda; class Arachnida; order Ixodida; family Ixodidae; genus Dermacentor; species Dermacentor silvarum. The sequence continues at coordinate 162,537,108 of NC_051160.1, forward strand.
CCGTGCAGGCCGCCGTGGCAGAGCCGGTGTCCGGTACCACCGAACCGTCGACGTACACCAGGAGGTGGTCTCCGAGGGTCTCGTCCAGGAGGCAGGCGGCCGTCTGCTGCAGGGCGCAAGCGGGCGAGCGCCTCTTCATAATCCCGGGCAGCTCCGTGGCGATGGGGACAGGAGGCCTCTGCGGTGGGGGCAGCTGTACCGCATTCGGCGGTGGGTTGCCAACCACCTCCTCGTAGAGGCGGCACAGCTGACCCATCCTTGAGGAAGGCCGGGACTGGAGGCGACGCAGCAGGCCTCTGCCATCAGGAGCATGGTGGAGGCGGTCGACGTGCCTCAGCCCCTGCTGCAGGAAGAGGAGCGACAGGGGCCATGCTCCAGCCTCCGCAAGGGTAGCGGCAATCTGGGAGCTCCGGGGGACGCCCAGGCAGGGTCGGATGGCCGCCCGGTGCTGCAGCTCCAACTTTTCGAGGCGGCGTGGCGGCAGCGCCACCAGCGGGAGGGCGTACCGCAGGTGTGATGTGGCCGCCGCCTCGTAGAGCCGCAGGGCCCACTTCACCGAGCAGCCCTCTCCATGGGCAAGGAGCTGCGACACGGCCTTGCGGACCCTGATGGTCTGGGTCTGCATGGCGCCGACTGCCGGTAGCCAGGTTAGCCGGTGGTCGATGCGCAGCCCAAGGTACGACACAGTCGTACTCCATGGGATGCGCACGCCTTCCAGCTGCAGCCGGGGAGCTGAGCGCCGTGCCGCTGCTCTCGGGTGGACGAGGAGGGCCACCGTCTTCCCCGTCGAAACCGAGAGTCCGATGCTTCCCAGGTAGGCAATAGGCACTTGGTGCCGCATATAGGCACTTGGTGCCGCAGCTAAACGTCGCCTCCCTTCCCTCCCCCTCCCCCACGGCCTCTCGCGCGTCTGAAGAAGGCACGTTTGCTCTACATATATGGTGATTGAAGAGACGCCTACTTCTGCAGCCCTTAAGCGAGCACGGCGCAGAACGCGCGTTTGTTCTCCGCCGTGCGTTCACTCCCCGTGAAAGACGCGCCCCTCGCGCCCTTTCACTCGCACATACAGCGTTCGGCGGCGACGATTTCATCTCCAAATGACGTCATACGGAACCTCACGGCGACGGCGACGCCGACGGCAGAAATCTGCTTTTGAGTGTCCATATAATTGCTATCGCAATAAAATAAGAATTAAATATGTGATCACCATGGAAATTAGCGCATGTCTCATGCTTCATTGTAATGTTTAAAACGCAACGGGTTCTCCGGATCGTGGACGTGTTTTTGTATGCATGCCACTTGATAATTCAATTTACCACACGATGACATATCACCGGTTCATTTTAGATGCGAAGTATCTTATGGTCGGGGCTATGTCCCTCCCTCCCACCCTCCGCCGTACGGCGTCCACACCCGCACTGCGCATGCGCATTCTCCTCCCCTCCTCTCCTTTCCTTGTCTCATCTCCTCTCCTCTCGGCATTCATGCGCATCCTCCTCCCCCTCCCCTCCTCTCCTTGTCTCATCTCCTCTCCTCTCGGCATTCCTCCTCTCCTGCCTGACGCTCCTCTCCTCTCCAGATTGCGCAACGAATGGCAACACCTGCGGCTCCGCGCGCGATAATGCGAAGCAGCTTAGGTTAGAGGCGCGACGGTAGGCGCCCCAGAGGCACCGGCAACAGTCACCAACGCCACGCGCGTTCGGTGTGAACGCGGGCAAAACACCGACGGCGTCGACAACAGTTCTGCGCGTTGCTGGTGCTGCTGCATGTCCAAGTTTATACAGCTGATAAAACTACCTTGAGTCGACCCCATGGCTGCTTCGCATACTACTCAGGGTTCCCCTACGGAAAGATGGTGTAGTGCTTTAGCTCAATCTAAGACTGTCACGAACTGCTTGTGGGAGTGTTCTGGGAAACAATTGCAATGCCACTGTATTTCGCTTATTTCGCTGCACATTTTAAGGATGTAAATTTCAATAGTGGTGTTAGTCGAGTATTTCTGCTGACTGGTAGACCACTACTTTTCGGTTTCAATTTCACGGTTTCAATGCATGTCTTAAAGTGAAAACGTTCGAAGTTAACTATTGAATAGTTTTGATTTACTACCTGGACACTGGTATTTCTCATGAAAATAATGTCCGCCACTTCAAGTAATCTGCCTGAACAAGCAGAATAGCACTGTATGTCCGTGAGATTTCTTGAAGATCTGTCCGAACTGAAGAAAGAAAACGATATATTGTAACGACGACCAACAAATACACTTTATCAGTCGCCAAGAAAACCAACAACGTCTTCTTCGTCTCCACACTTAACCTAAAAGCCCGCGCTATTTCAACCTTGTCCCCACTGGCACATACCCGCAGCAATATAGTTGTTCCATTGGCTCCCCCCATAGAAAAAAAAATCATCGTCCCGATGACGATCATTTTTTTTTCTATGGGGGGAGCCAACGGAACAACTATACCACACGTCCTATACCACACGTCCCTAGTATCCGGGTCCTCGGTTTCACCATCTCTACCAACGGCTCCAATGCCTTGGCTCTCAACAAGATCTGCGCCCAATCTCAAAACACCCTACGGCTTCTTAAACGCATCTCCAACCGACGAGGGGGACTCAAAGAAGAAAGCCTTCTCCGCCTCGTGCAGTCCTTTGTCATATGCCACATCACCTATGTTGCTGCGTACCTCAATTGGTACCGGGCTGAACAAAACAAGCTCGACACCCTCATACGAGGGGTCTACAAGCAAGCACTTGGCCTCCCGCATTACACCAGTACTGAACTCTTCAACCAACTAGGAGATCACAACACCCTTGCCGAACTCATTGAAGCACAACAACGCTCTCAGCTTGAACGGCTCACCCTTACTGAAACGGGACGCTTTATTCTATCTACGCTTGGCTTTACTTACCATCAGCAGCAGGGCCCCAAACAATCGATCCCGACTGACATCCGTAGCTGGATCCACGCAGACCCTATTCCTAGAAATATGCACCCTGAATATAACAGGGCCCGGCGCCAAGCTCGGGCCGGAGCAATCATAAAAGCCTTTTTTCGTGTACCTGCGGTTACATTTGTTGATGCAGCCCAATATTCCCATGGCACACGATTTGTGGCCGTCGCCACACGCGATGGAGTCCTACACCACGCCTCCAGCGTCACTACCCCCACTGCCGAAACGGCTGAAGAAGTGGCCATTGCCCTGGCCACTCTAGATCCCACCTGTCACGCCATCGTGTGTGACTCTCGCTCAGCCGTCACTAACTTCAGGAAAGGCCGTATTTCTCCTCAAGCTCTTCGTATCCTCCGCCAGGCACCACACTCTAAAGAAAGCATGATCTCCCTGACATGGATCCCGGCCCACGCGGGCACTGTCCACCCACACCTCCCCAACCTCAACGAGGTCACCCACTCCATTGCGCGAGGACTAGTCAACCGCGCCGGAGACACTGGAGACGAGTTGGACACCAGGGACAGTCTGACTACTTACAACGATCTCGTTAAGGCATTTTACCTTAGTCGCCGAACCTTCCCCCCACCTCACCCCAAGTTCAGCCGGGCACAGGCTACCACCCTGCGTCTGCTACAAACAAATACGTACCCTTCACCCGCCCGCCTCCACCTTATATTCCCTGAAGTTTACAATACCCCCAACTGCCGGTGCTGTGGCACTCACCCGGCTACGCTTCCGCATATGCTGTGGGAGTGCCCAGCACAGTACACACACATTAACACCACGACCCTCTCGTCGAGGTTGCGTGAGGCTCTGCGGAGCTCCGCCCTCGACGACCAAACCTGGGCGACCCAGCACGCCCGTGAGCGGGCGGCGAGGCAAGCTTCGACGTCCCCTCATGGGAGGCTTAGGCCCGGCCATCTTAAAGTGCTGGTTCCGCAATAAATGTTTATTCCTCCTCCTCCCGATGACAGAGGCTTGGCAAACTGCGATAAGGAAAACAGCTGTGTAGTCTTGTCAGTCTTCAAAGTACGGCTTCATACGAAGCACGTGAACGACCTCGGGTAAATGCCGTCGGCGCTTTGAACAGTGAGAGCCATCCGGAACGACTTCGTTGGTGACGTCACTGATGCGTCGAAGAACTATGTAGGGCCCGAAGTATCTGCGCAGGAGCTTTTCAGAGAGCCCACGCCGACGAATAGGCGGCCAGACCCACACTTTGTCGCCGATGTTGTATGTTACGGGTCTGTGCCGAAGATTGTAGCGTCTGGCGTCACATTCCTGTTGTTCGTGGATTCGCCAACGCGCAAGCTGCCTAGCTGCTTCTGCTCGCTGTGTGATCTCTTCAGCACCCGTCTCGTTGTCGTCAAATTCATGAGGGAGCATTGCGTCTAATGTTGTCGTAACCTCACGGCCATACACGAGGCTGAAGGGTGTCTTGCGAGTGGTCTCCTGACGAGCCGTATTGTACGCGAAGGTGACATAGGGTAAAACCTCGTCCCAGTTCTTGTGCTCTACATCGACGTACATGCTTATCATGTCAGCCAGTGTCCTATTGAGTCGTTCCATCAGCCCGTTTGTTTGAGGGTGATAGGCCGTGGTCTTCCGGTGGGCGGTACCACTTAAACGTAGAACGATGTCCAGAAACTTGGCCATGAACGCAGTACATCTGTCCGTGATGACTACTGCCGGAGCGCCGTGTCTTAAAACGATGGATTCAAGAAAAAGCTCCGTCGCATGCCCCCGCGCGAGGGACACGTGTAAATGCAGAGCATAGTGGGGTTCCGTGGTGTTGGTGTTGTTGGTGTGGTGGTGGTGGTGATGGTGTGGTGGTGGTGGTCTGGGTTGAGAGAGAAGAGAGAATCGTAAGTAGGTAACGTAAAGTTGTTATTTTATTGGCATCACTGCGATTCTTATATTATATTATATTATTATTGCTTCTCTGTTGTTCTCTTCTTTTCTTTCTTCTTCTTCTCTTTCTCTTCAGAGGTTGCGTAGACGAGGGGGATGCCTCCGGTTACGTCCGTCCCTCTCTGTGGGGTGTCTGGGGAGCGTGGTCGTTGAGATGGTGTCGACGAGGGGGATGCCTCCGGTTACGTCCGTCCCTCTCTGCGGGGCCTCTGGGGAGCGTGGTCGTTGAGATGGTGAGTGGTGAGTGAGTGGCGAGTGTCGATTTAGCGCACGACGAGCACGACCGCCTTGTGGTCGCTAAAGTGAACGGTGAGAGGGTCCGTGAGTAGGGGCTGCACGCACAAGGATGAGGAGGAGGACGCAAAGACGAGGTCTATGCAGGACCCGTGGATGGTGGTCGGCTGCCTGCTGTTGACGGGGTTGTGGTCATACACGCAGTCGAGACCGTAACGGTCGCGCACCTGCCTGACGATCCAGTCGTCTTTGCGAACGTCGACGTTGAAGTCGCCGACGAGGACTATGGGTCGTCGTTGTCTTTGCGTTTCTGGTTGTTCTGGTTGTCGTCGTTGCTGGCGTCGATGGTCGTTCATGGCCAGTTCGAGGAACTCTGCAACGGCGTCTCGGTTGAGTTTCGGCGAGAGGTAGAAGGTGATTACGGTGATCTCGCCGTCGTCTTGGCCGTGGCCGTGACGGTAGGCGTCGTCGCACACGGCGGTGAAGCTGGCGTATTCGCCGCGCGTGTCGGCGAATACGCGACGACGCTCCTGCCGACGACGCTGGATGCCGACGACGTTCATGGCCAGTTCGAGGAACTCTGCAACGGCGTCTCGGTTGAATTTCGGCGAGAGGTAGGTGATTACGGTGATCTCGCCGTCGTGTTGTTGAGCGCGACTCAACTACGACGCTTCGCGCGCTGCACATGTGCTGCAAGCGTGATGCGGGAGAGGAGGAGTGGGGGAGAGGGCGCACCTGTGCTCGAGCTGTTGCGGACGGACGGCGCACGCTACATGTGAGTTAAAGAAATGCTCTGCATTTAAAAATTGCGCCGCTTCATCTGCTGTTCCCCGTCGCAGAGCACTTGTCTCGGCATATCTATTGAGATAATCCGTGGCGACGATTATCCACCTGTTGCCGGTAGCAGACGTTGGGAAGGGGCCCAGAAAAGCCATGCCTACTTGTGCAAATGGTGTGGCAGGTACTTGAACAGGGTGCAGAAGGCCGGCTGGCTTGACGGAAGGTGGTTTGCGGTGCTGGCAATCCAGACATGTCTGAACATAATGCTTAACGACCGCAGCAAGTCTCGGCCAGTAGTAATTCTGCCGAATCCGTGCCAATGTGCGAGTGTAGCCCAAGTGCCCAGCGGTCGGCTCGTTGTGGCAGGCGTGTAATATTTCACGTCGAAGCGATGAGGGAACAACGAGTAAGTAGTTGCTGCCGCTAGTGGAGAAGTTCTTCTTGTAGAGTACGTTCCGGCGCAAGCAGTATGACGCCAGCCCTCTTGCAAATAGCCTCGGCACGCTGTTGGTTCGTCCTTCCAGGTAATCAATCAGCGGCAGCAATTCAATGTCATCCCGTTGCTGGCGTGAAAGATCAGCAGTGTCCACGAGTCCCAGAAAGACCGTGTCGTCATCGTCTTGTGCTGCCGTCTCAACAGGAGACCGAGAAAGGCAGTCAGCGTCTGCGTGCCGTTTTCCTGACTTGTATGCGACAGTAAAGTCGAACTCTTGGAGTCGAAGACACCAACGTGCGAGCCGGCCGGAAGGATCTTTCAAATTAATGAGCTAGCAGAGCGAATGGTGATCGCTAATAACGGTGAAAGACCGACCGTACAAATACGGACGAAATTTCAGAACTGCCCATACCATTGCGAGGCATTCTTTTTCAGTGGTGGAGTAGTTTGCCTCCACTCGGGACAGTGTCCTGCTGGCGTAAGCGATCGCCTTTTCGCTGTCATCCTGCCATTGTACGAGCACCGCCCCTAGACCGACATTACTAGTGTGCAATATCGTCGGGGCGCCTTCATCGAAGTGTGCAAGCACGGGAGGCGCTTGCATGCGTTACCGGAGCTCGTGAAATGCCCGCTGCTGGTCTTCGCCCCAAGTGAAAGGGATATTTTCTCTGGTGAGCTGTGTTAACGGCCACGCGATGCGTGAGAAATTTGCAATAAATCACCGGTAATATGCACATAGTCCCAGAAAACGTCGCACGGCCTTTTTGTCTGGTGGGGTCGGGAAATTAGCGACGGCCGCAATTTTATCCGGATCAGGTCGGACTCCTTGGTTACTGACGACGTGACCGAGGAACTGGAGCTCTTGAAAACCAAAATGGCACTTTTCAGGCTTCAACGTGAGACCGGCAGATCGTATTGCTTCAAAAACAGTTTTCAGCCTTCGTAAGTGTTCGTCGAACGTTGCGGAAAAGACAATCACGTCATCCAGGTACACCAGGCATGTTTGCCATTTAAGTCCAGAGAGCACAGTGTCCATTAGGCGCTGAAATGTTGCTGGCGCGGAACACAAACCGAAGGGGAGTACCTGAAATTCGTAAAGTCCGTCAGGCGTCACAAAGGCGGTTTTCTCACGGTCTCTCTCACCCACTTCGATCTGCCAATAACCGCTTTTAAAGTCCATTGAGGAAAAGTAGCACGCGTTTCGCAACCTGTCCAAGGAATCATCAATACGTGGCAGTGGATAAACGTCCTTCTTTGTGACCTGATTGAGCTTCCGATAGTCTACGCAGAAGCGCAGGCTACCATCCTTCTTTTTCACTAAAACTACAGGTGACGCCCAAGGACTATTAGATTGTCGAATAACGCCATTTGTCTTTGGATTGCCTCGCGTTCCTTTGGGGCCACGCGATAAGGGTTTTGTCGAATAGGTCGGGCGTCGACATCAGTAATGATGCGATTTTTGGTAAGTGGCGTTTGACCAACTCTTGACGCAGATGAGAAACAGCCTTGGTACTGGTTGATGAGCTCAAGAAGACGGTCTCGCTCAACGGCCGTTAACGTCGAACTAACGTCGACAATAGGCGCAGCTGTGGGGATCGTAGATGTCGTCTCCTGCGCTAAGTGGCAGTCTTCTATCGGTATTACTTCGTCGAAATAAGCGACAGCAGTGCCCCTCACGATGGGTCGACGCTCCTTACTAAAATTCGTCAGCAAGAGTTCGGCGCTTCCGTCGATTACATTAATAAGTGCTCTGGCAATGGATGTGCCGCAATTAAGTGCTAGCGCATTGATGTGTTCAGCGAGGCTGTCACAGTGCACGGCAGTGGCGTAGCCAAGGGGGGGGGGGGGGTTCAACCCCCCCCCCCGAAATTTTTTGCACCCCCCCCCCCCCCACTAACCTACCCTTTTCTCTCGTCGCTTCGCGCTGCCATATTTCAAGAAACCGGTGCTACTTTCACACTTTCATTCCTGGGCGGTTCCGTTTGGGTTGGTAATTTACAGCAAATCATGTCTGCATATGGAAAAAAAACTGTCACGGTGTTTGTCAAGGCCTTGACACTCTGTGAGGTTTTGGGCGCGAATGTGGCGGCCGCATTCTGAAACAACAAATACGCAACAAATGCGCAACAAATGAAGCAACAAATGCGGCAGCCGCATTTTAGATGAAGGCGAAAATGCTCGAGGCCCGTTTACTTAGATTTAGGTGCACGTTAAAGTCCCCAGGTGGTCGAAATTTCCGGTATACATTTCCGCCGCTTCCCTTCAGGTGCCGGTTAGGCCGCGTTCGCGTAGGAACTTGGTCTCGAAGCTCTCGGAAGCGGCAAAATCTTGCAAAAATCCGCCCGCCTAGGCGGCAAAACAGGCAGAAAAACAGGCGGCGAGCTAAATTGGTCTCGGACCGATTTTTTCGCCATGGCGAAGCGGAAACGCGGCGGAAAGTCGTTCTGCTCGACCGGAAGCTACACTAGCATGTAAACTTCCGGTCGTAACATTGAACATGGCACCAAAAGTGTAGGCTGTAATGCTGATCGACGCGATCAAGAACCACCCCTTGCTCTACGACAAGAGTGGCACTCAAAAGTACTGTCAGCAATACTCGCGATAGTATTCAACGTCGCGCGACAGGAGATGCGGCAACGAAGCCTTGGCGTGACCCAACTTCTTACACTTTTGCAAAGCCAGGCGAACCCACCACTGCCGTTTCCGAGGTTTTCTTGTCTTCCGTTTATTCATTGTCCATTTCTAGAAAACAAGTAGGTAGTAGTATAAAAGCCATTTCTTCTTCCACTTCCATGGAAGACAATAGTTAGGCAGATTCCTCGTTGGCGCTCCATAATTCTCCTCGCACGTGCACGGTATGTTGCAGAAGTCGCGGGGTGCTTTTCTCGTCGCGACGATAGATTGGGAGCGTAGGTCTCACGTAGGACGCGCAGGCTTCGGCGAGCCTCAACACAAGGGCCAGCCCAGGTTTTAGCTTTGGTGTTCCCGTTGCCGCTTTCGTGCCCTAGAGGCGCCGAAAATAATACGAAATGATGAAAGGTTATTACAACTTGTAAATAAAAGCTATTAAAGAAATATAATCACGCCTATAGGCAGCAACCTGTGACACAGCGCTACCGCGCCCGTGTGAGGAGAATTACAGAACGCCAACGAGGAAGTTACCGAAGGTCGCAGATATGACACGCGAAATTGTGCAAGATGATCACTTTTGATGACGGGTGGGTCAGTGAATGAACATACCGCTCGAAATAATGCGATAATGAGCGCCACCACGCCGACAAACGTACGCAGACTAGATGGATGTGGACGAAAGCGGCAGCGCGGCCGCGGTGGTATAGCAAAACAAATTTGAACTTGGACATGCGCGGAAAAAATTTTCCGGCCGCTTTGGCCTCTCCACCCGCTTGCCGCTTCCCAAATGTGAACGTAGCCATAGTCTGCAGCGCAAAACGTCTCTCGTTTGCGATTGCGCCCCTACGGAAGGCTGGTAGTTACTGTTGTGTTGCTGAATCCCAAACCAGCAATTACGAAAGGCTGGTAGTTGCTGTTGTGTTGTGGAATCCCAAACCAGCAATGTACACACGAAAGGGTTGATGCCAGCAGTGAAATTCCACCGACTCGCAACAGAATGCACGAAACAGACATCCGACAAGCATGGATTACTGCTGTGCGCAGTACAGCGTAAGTAAACTCTTGTTGCAGGCGCTGACAGTTCTCGTCGGAGTTCACGCGTCCTGAGAAATTGATTATGTGCACTATGCACTGAACAAGACCGGAGTTCATTCCTGCATCACTAGTACACCAATCAGTCGAGATTCTGTGAGGTACAAGGCCACTTCCTGTTTGCACCGGCCTAAGGGAAGCAGAAATGACTCGCACGCACTACTTAAAATGCGTACACATGCCATAACTATGCAGTGCGGTGAAATATTCTGTACAATTCTGAATATGTTGACGTAAAGGCAAATTACGGCTGCACGCTCGCACACAGCGGAAGACACAGCGGCCCATGCACTTGCCGCAGGAAATGCAAGGCGACGAAAGCTTCGTAAAAAAAAAAAAAAAAAAAAAGCATTACTCGTTTTTGCGCGTATTTAAGTTTTCTAGCGCAAAGACGCAGCGAACAAGCTATTGCTATGGGAGTAGGTATAGCCTGGTAACACGTGCATTTTCACATGTATAGCCGTCCTTGACCTGTGAAACGCACTTCGCCCCGACGAGGACGACGCCATCTACGCTTAACGGAGATTAACAATTAATGATGTCTTCTCCGATCGGGCGGGTCGTCTCAATGATGCGTTTTCGAAGACTGGTCCATTCAGTGGCGCGATGAGAGACGGTTGCTCCAAACGCCCACTGTACCTGTCGTACTTACTGTATTTTACTGAGCTTACATTACTTTTTACTTAATTTCTTCACAAGCACGCAGTGCCACACACACGCGCGAGGGGGGGTCCCATGTCTTTGATATACATGCGTAGAGTGTGCTTAAACTACTGATACTTATTATCGATCACGTCACGTAGTGGAAAGCAGACGCTTGCCCCCTCCCCCCCCCCCCCCCCCCCCCCGGTTGGGCCGATGAACCCCCCCCCCCCCCCCCCGAAAAAAATTTCTGGCTACGCCCCTGGTGCACGGGTACGAGAAAGCAACTCCACGGCAAAAGTATCACGTCGTCTGCAGCTATACGTAAGCGACGTTGTGGGTGCTCATCATGCGTGACATTATCCGAGTTCGTGGCAAACGAGACGCTTCTGTCGCGGATCTTAATCACGGCACCGTACTCACGCAGGAAATCCATCCCCAATATAAGTTCCTTGCAACACTCAGAAAGAATGACGAGGGTGACGACGAAGGTTCAACCGGCGATTAAGAGTCGGGCTGTACATTTCCCGACAGGTGTCATCAACTGACCTCCGACGGTTCGTATGTTGGGTCCGTGCCATGGCGTCTTCACCTTCCTTAATTTGTCGGCGAGCTGTGCGCTTATTTTTGAAAAATGGGAGCCAGTGTCAACAAGAGCGGCTACTTGGTGGCCGTCAATGCGAACGATGAGGTCGGCGCTGACGACGTCAGTTACGTCTTTCGTAGTTGAGTCCGTCGTATTTGTCGTTGCATTCGCCGTCTTCGCCGTATTCGTCGTTGCATTCGTCGGAGTCTTTACATCGTTGTACGTCGATCATGGGGGATATGGCGAACTTCGAGTACTGGCAACCTCATCCCCGGAGGTCGCTACGTCCAGTTTCCCCGTCGCGGGCTAAGAGACCTGCCCCTAGTGACGTCGGCAAAACTGCGACGAGTCGGCGAATTGTAGCGCGCAGGTGATGGCAAAGGAGAACGTGATCGGGGAGTCGTCGTATTTCGCGGCTTCACAGGAGCGCCATAGGCGTAGTTGGCAGGAAAGCTTGGGTATTGGGCGGCGGGATAGTTGTTCTATTTGTGGCAAACTCGATAGACACGTCCAGCTTCGCCACAATGGTAGCACACTGGTCGGCGATCGACGGTGCGCCACAAATCGGTTTTCCTACGCTGATAGTTCGGTGGCAACTCTCCATGGAGCCAAGGATTGGCGTGCGTGTGTCGAAGATACGACATTGTTTGTGGTGGCGTGATCGGCGAGGTCGGTAGAGTCGATGGGGGTGACGATATCGGCTCTGTTTGTAGCGTAGGTGATGGTCTAGTTGTGGGTGTCAACGACGTCGAAGTGGCGTTGACTGGACGGCGAACAGCCTCCGCATAAGTAAGGCGCCGCGGCGCGTTACCACAGTCTGGCGATGAAAAAGCTTGCCGGACTTCTTCCCGGACCACATCAGCCACAAGAGATACCGTTGGCGCCGGTTCCGTACCCGTAGTCACAAATCCGAGCTGCCGAAGCTCTTCTCGCACAACCTCTCGGATAATTTCACGCAGAGGCTTGTCGTTACTTGCAGCCAGAACGGAAGTGTTCGCCGCCGAGTTACTTATGTCATGCTGGCGGTATCGTTGCTGCAGGGCCCGTTCAATGGCTGTGGCCTCTTTTGTGAACTCCGCCACTGTAGTCGGTGGATTTCTCACAAGGCCGGCAAACAGTTGTTCTTTCACTCCCCGCAAGAGACACCGTAGCTTTCGCTCCTCTGGCATGTCAGGGTCTGCTCTACGGAAAAGACGGGCCATATCTTCCGAGAACATAGCAACGCTCTCATTGGATTTTTGAATTCGGATTTCGAGGAGACGCTGCGCATTTTCCCTCCTGTCCATGCTTGTAAAAGTATCCAGCAGCTGTGTGCAGAAGTCGTCCCAGGTGGCAAAGCTTCTCTCCCGGTTGACGTATCGTTTTTTAGTCGCCAAGAAAACCAACGTCTTTTTCGTCTCCACGCTTAACCTAAAAGCCCGCGCTACTTCAACCTTGTCCCCACTGGCACATACCCGCGGCAATATAGTTGTTCCAATATGTTAGCCAATATTTTCGAGGAAATGAAAAGCACAGGGAACACACAAACTCACCGAAATTAAGTTACAAACATCTGAACAGTCCAATTCGTGTTTATGAACAATACCAAGGAAAAATGAAGATAGCATTGCCAGGGCCCAGCAGGGTTCCAACTTTGGGCAACAGCGCAAACAGACGACCACAAGAAGGGAGACACGTACAAACAAGCGCTGACTAACTACTGGTTTTATTGGCAAGGATAGCGCACCTTATATATGCCAGGTTGAAGCAAGGGAAAGGGGAAAAACATAACAAGGGTAAACTCGTGCCAACAACGCAAGCGCAAAGCAGCCAACCAAGCGCAACAAGACGCAAACAATTATTTTTATTTCCAATCTGAAACCCCGATAGCCGCATCGAGATCAAATTCAACATCAATGAGAGCAAGGGAAGGGGTGCACTTGCTACCGAACTTCCTAATGTGGTAGGCTTCTAAACTGATGCGCGCGGTCGTGTCACTGCTCTTTCCTAGAATCTTTGTCTCTTTTAACCGGGCCTCACAATACACATGCTAACGTGCGCAACTATTTGTGCGTATTTGTCATCTCGTTTTTAAAGTTTTTGAGCGTGTTCCCCTAAACGGTCATTGACGCAGCGACCAGTTTCGCCGACGTAAACCTTCCCACATGACATGGGAATGCAATAAACCACTCCAGTGGAACATTTGACGAATGGCGATTGGTGGTTCTTCTGGTATCCACATTTACTGGTGTTGCAGATACGTGGGCACAACTGTCCCAGCTTATTTGGGGCAGAAAAACAAATTGGCACGCCGTGCCTACTTGCCACCTTTTTTAAGATTGTGGGAAAGTTTATGGATGTAAGGGACCACCTCAGGTCTATGTGCCTTCCGGTGATCCTCCGCCGTTGTACTTCCCGTTCCACGCTTGAATTTTTGAAGGAGGGTTTCAGAAACGGCGGTCAAGACCGAGACGGGGAACCCTGCCGCCAAAAGACGGCTTACCTGATTATTAATACTGGGCGTCATCTGATGTGGGCACAATTTTTGGAGAGCCGATTCCATATACGTCACCGCTATTCCTCTCTTAATTGTCTTGGAATGTGCCGAGTCATAGGGCAGCAGTTCCTTCTTAGCCCGTGGGTAGTATCCCCAGCAAACGTGTTCTTCACAGAACGTGATTTTAAGGTCTAAAAACTGTAAAATAGAAGAATCCGGGAGCTCATGGGTGAAACGCAACCCTCGTCCATGTTTGCTAAAAGAAGATAAAACTTCACCTACAATAGAGGAGTAGGTGGAGGAGGACTGCTTTTTCAAAAGCACTAAAAGTTCGTCAACATACCTAAAGGTTTTATTGCGATAGCAATTATACGGACACTTCAACCGGATTTCTACCGTCGGCGTCGCCGTGAGGTTCCCTATAGATAAAATCTTCGCCGCGGGTCGTATGCCTGAGCGGAAGCGTGCGGGGACGCGCGCTATCACGGAGAGCGAGCGCACTCATCTCCCACGCGCAAGCAAGGAAGCAGGAAGCCAGCGCCGGAGGGAGCGGGGGGGGGGGGGGGGGGGGGCACTTCTACTCTGCCAACAACCGCGCTCGTCGCTCGTCCGCACCTCTCTTATCTCCACACGGCTCTGAGCTTTATGCGCCGTGCATTCGCCGCTCAGTTTCCGTTGAAGCGATAGACCGCACGTACCTTCGCCCGCTGCGGCGTATGCTTGCTGCCAGCGTTTTGACAGTCGTTGTCTGCAGTCATTCAGTGTGATCTATTCGTGTTTGTTTGTGCGCGCTCACACCACGCTTGTTCATTCAGTTTGTAATAGTCGGGCCACATTTTCCAACGCACGCTACACATGCAATGCTGCCCGGATCGGCAGTGCAGCGCTACAGGTGTGTCCCTTCGTACGCGCTGCCCACGGGAAGCGCTTCTCATCAACACCACCGTTTCACACGCGCCTTCTCGTGGTCATCGAGTCTCTCTTCATGTCGGTCTACTTACGCCGCAGCACACCTGCTTACTTAATCAGCTCATGTTTACTACAATTCATATTGCTACCAAAGCCGCTCACCTTACTTCGTATGACATTGCTGTGTTGCTATCGCATTCATTGCTTCGCCCTTAGGGCGAAACTGTGACATGATTTTATTCATTAAAGTTTCTCTCTCTCTCTCTAGAATAAACAGCACTTTTTGAAGGCGCCTCCCGCTCACTCGATCGTGGACTCAGTATATCAAAATCCTCGTCCCTCTAATGTGATATCTGTAAGTATACAATCATACTGCGAAAGGATGGATAGTTGGGCGCGTGCTTTCATTTCTGGAACGGCGTGGACACGAAGGCTCCAGTGCACGCATGTTGGCCCAAGTTCATAAGAGCATTAACCCCATAAAGTTCCAGAATTGAAAAACTAAAGCACGCCTTTGGAAATGTCAGTGCACCTTTGGCGTCAAAAGTTCATGAGAACTTTATACCAATAAAGTTTCGTAATTGAAATCCATGTGCTCCGTAGATTCCGCGGCCGCTACAAGATGCCGCAACGCGCCTGCTCGCTATCAAAAAGCCCTTGAAAGTTTGTGCTCGGATGTGCCCTTGCGTTACGTGACTCCAGGTGCAAGGGCGTTGCCACGAAAGCCAGCCCGAGTTCCCAATGTTCGTGCCGAAATGTCTTTTCGAGCGTGAAAAATACATTGTAGACAGAATCCACAATGATTCCTGGCGTCGGTGGTAGTTTTGGTTGGCGGGAGCATGCCGGCATGAAAGAATTTCGGGGGGGTTGAAGCCCCATCAGCCCCCCCCCCCCCCTCCCCCTGGCTACGCCCCTGTACGTTACCTACGGTTCTCGCTGGGTGAATCCCTTCGCATTCCATTAGGATGCGCTGTGTGGTCTCTGGATCTTTACTGCAGCATACACATGCCTCATCTAGTTCCGAATAGTAGCTCCGGTATGTTTTGGTCCTTAGGCAACCGGCTCGAGCCTCAAATAGCAAGGCACTGCCCTTTGTGTAATCGTACAGATTTTTGCTTCGAATTTATTTCTTCTCATTCTTGTACATCTCCATGGTCCTTTTTGTTTCCATTCTTTGCATCCAATTCACTGTCTCTATTTCTCTCACTTTCTTTCTGATCACTCCTGGTTGTCTATTTACAGTTTCGATTATCCTGTAATTGGTTGCCAACTTCCTTGACCTCTTCCTCCATTCTGTGTCCACGCTTTTCATGTACAGATACTTGTGCACTTTGGCCGCCCATTTATTTTCATCCATGTCCCTGAGCCTTTCTTCAAAACTAATTTTGCTCTGTGCTTCTCTGACTTCAAAAGAGGTCCAACCCATGTCACCCTGCACTGCCTCATTTGTGGTATTACCATGGGCTTCCAAAGCCAACCGGCCTACTTATCTTTGGTTAACTTCCAAACCCGATAAGATATCCGATTTTAAGCATAGAATGGCATTTGCGAATGTTAGCGCTGGCACCATTACTCCTTTCCAGATTCCACGCACCACCTCATACTTATTGTGGCCCCACAGTGCTCTGTTTCATTATTGCTGCATTCCGCTTCCCCTTTATATTCAGATTATCTTGGTGGTTGCCTGAGTAATTCTTTCCTTCGTTTATATGTACACCGAGGTACTTATATTGCTTCACTATGGGTATTACTTGCTGTTGAATTGATACCACGAAGTTACTCATCTCTTCATTAAAGATCATAATTCCCAATTTCTCTACATTTGTCGCTGCGTTCCCACAGATATTCGCAAGTATCTGTAAATCTTTTTTATTGTCCGCTAGTAGCACAATGTCATCTGCGTACATCAGTCCAGGGACCTTCTGTTGCACCATTTGTCCATTACGCATGTAGGATAAATCAAAACCTAATTCGCTGTTTTCCAGTCGTCTTTCTATACCCTTAACGTCAAGCGTGAACAACAATGGTGACAGAGGACATCCTTGCTTCAATCCTTGGTGAATTCCGACCATTTCATTACCTTTGCAACCTTCCCATACCACTTGTACTTGGTTGTCTCTATATATCTCCCTCAGCAGCTCCACGAAATCGTCATCTATGCCTTTGTGGTGAAGAATATCCCACAATTCCCTGTCTATGCTGTCATAAGCTCCTTTATTATCTAGAAATGCTATCCATAAAGGTCTTTTCTGAGCTACTGAAATCTCTATGCACTGAGTTAGTACAAACATATTGTCTTCTAATCTTCTAAGCGTCTGCCTGGCCTGAACCCATTCTGTAGTTCCCCCAATACATCGTTTTTCTCCACCCACTTCGACAGTTCAAATTTTATGGCTTGCATTGCCATATATATATATATATATATATATATATATATCACCGCTGTTACTGTCACTGGCCTGTACGAGCTCGTCTTATCCTTATCTCCTTTGCCTTTGTAGATGAGATTCATCGTGCTTTCACGCCACCCAACGAGAATTTTCTTTGTTCTAATCACTCCCTCTATGGCATTAGTCAGCAGTGCCTTGCTTTTTGGACCGAGGTTTTTGATTAGCTGTATTGGGACTTCATCGGGTGTTGCTGCCGTGTTATTAGGGACATTTTCTGCTGCCTTTTTCCAATAAAAGCTTTCTATGCAAAATTTTGATCTCTGTGGCCTCTCTGCTGTTGCTGGATCTGTTGTCTGAACTACACTTTTTCTCGTGCTGAAGTTATCCCTAATAACCTAATAACTGATGTACCGCAGCGCATCATCTCCTTCGTAGATGTTACCGTCTTCATCCCTTATAGCTGTTTGAGAGTTTTTAGTTGGAGCTCCGAGTGCTTTTATATGGTTCCAGAATATTTTTGGGGCGCCTTTGTCTCTTTTGTGAATGTTCTGCACCCAACGTTCACTTGCGCATTTAATTTTCTCTTGCACAAGCTCACTCGCCACCCTTTTCTTTTCTCGGTATGTATTCCATCTAAGGATCGAGTACCTCTTCTTGTAATCCAAACTTTTTGGCTTCTCGATGAGCCCTAGATGCCTCTTTACGCTCTTCTATAGCTTGTTTTATTTCCTTGTTCCACCACTTACGTGGTTTCCTCTTTCCAATCCAACAATTGTTTTGCCGTGTCTGCCTTATTTTATGCTGCATAACGTCCACCAGTTCCTTATATTCCCAGACTGCTGCAGGAAAAGCCTCAATTTTCTTCTCTACGACAGCGTCGCCACCCGGGCTGTCGGAGAAGCACATATTGTAGACGTTCGTGGAGGCGCCGCTCCACGAACGTCGGAGCCCTCCACTACAGCATGCCTCATGGCATGCCGTGGTGGAGGGCTCCGGATTAATTTTGACCACCTGGGGTTCTTTAATGTGCACTACAATGCAAGCACGTGGGTGTTTTTGCATTTCGTCTCTATCGAAATGCAGCCTGGATTCGATCCCAGGACCTCGTGCCCAGCAGCGCAACGCTTTAGCTAACTGAGCCACTTTTCTTACGAGCGCAGTATAAAAGACAGGTCACATTACATCAACACATGAAGCCAAGTTTATTATTATGCAGCACTGCACAGTGTGAACAGTTAATAATTATATAAGTGGAGTTAGAACACATGAACCTTGTAAATGCCACCTGGGCCACAAATATGATTGTGTGCCTTTATGCTAGAGCACTCTGCTTTAAAGAGATGGTGGTGCCACTAGCGAGACCTGCGATGATAAGGTGCAATGTCAAGAGCCTCCATTTGACGCTTTTGATGATGGTCCCTCAGTGCCATGAGCTGCAACAAAACAGAACTTGCATTAGCTGCAGTACAGTCACGTACGGAGCCCAACACTAGGAAATAATTTCTCCAACTCTACAAAAAAAGAAAAAAACTTCTTAAGCTTCACAAGATATTTACGAAAAACACGTGGTTGTTAAGTCTGCAAATATGTTTTTTTGGAAAAGTGAGCTTGGGTAGACTTTTATGCAAAATGATAGCAAATTTAGTAGTTTCAATATTTTTTTTTTCTAGCTTTAGAACACTTGGATTGGGTATTCGTGCTTAAATTGATGCTGTTTTGCAACAGTTTGTCATGCTTTAAACAGTGCTCAAAGCCCAACAAATGCCGAGGAATGACATCAAACCTAACTTGAACAAAAGTACCACCGAGCCTCTGAAGTACAGCTGAAGATACATCCACACCAATAATTAAAAGGATCATGTTGATAACAGTAATAGCAGCCATTTTTTTATTACAAGATAAGGCTGAGAAACATGATTTAAAAATTTCCCTGTAGTAAAAAGGAGTAATCTTTTTTGTCCAAAACAGTATTTAAAATCCCCAGACACAGAGTAGTTTTCCTGTAGTTGGCAGCACTGGCTAACCTAACCTAACAGTAGCATAAATTTACGCAAAGAGCTGTGGTGTGCAAGACGATGGTGCACGGTCCTTGTCTTAAACCAAGTACATCGACTATAACAAGACATGACATTTGGGCTAGTTGGTTGAAATGCATATTAGAATAGCAGCGCCAAGTACTCGTGCAACAAAGAAAGGAGGTTATTCAAGGTACGTAGTGCAAGGTAACAAAACACACAAGAACAAAACGAGGACGGCACAAAAAGCCCCACTTCACTCTTTTGAAAGATTTGCTGGAAGAAGCCTAGAGAAGCGATTATTGCATTAGCGTTTCTTCCGTGTCTCTTCATAAGAGTGAATTAAAGTTTTCAGATACTGCTCTGTGATAGCTTGTCTGTGCACGCTGCGATTGTAATGTTAACCTTCACACGTCACCTCCACTTGTATACTATATAGTGTGTTGCGTCCTGCAGTAAATTTAATTGCAAGCTGGTGCCCTTCTGTGCTCTAACCTTAAGCCACATACCTTGAATAGCTATGCATCAATCTAGCCTAACATGGCACGCTCTCAAACAGCAAAGTAGGACCACGAGACATGGCACTGTGTTGAGTGTGTAGTTAGCCCTCCCATTCTGACATAAGCACATCAACCCCACAAATAGCAGCACACTTACACGCTCCTCAGTCTCGATCGGAGAGTACAGCTATGCGGAAACCCCGCTTCAGGACCCTCTCCATGTACGACGTCCCATCGAGAGCCACACCAGGGCTGAGGACACCACCCCTAAAACAAAAAACCGCAAAAAAAGGGCACGTTAACACTCCAAGAGAGCAGGCATAGAAAGTGAAAAAAAAAAATGAAAATCTGCTGCCCTAGTGTGTGCACATGCATTGTGGCACAGTTCTCACTGATGCACAATCTAAATAATACAGGGCATTTCAGAAAGTGCATCTGAAGTTACTTAAATGTAGGGAAGACGAGACACCCAAACAATACTTTTTGGGATCACATTTTTTTACAACAGCGACACACATTTTAGAATGACTGTAGGAAGTAATTAGGCAGTCATAAAAAGTACACTAATTTGCAACCCGAATAATCAGATGTTCAATCCTAATGCGTCATTTGAAGAGTTCAGACAACTTCCAGATGCTGCTTCACCCAGAGAACTCGAAGTGAACAGCTGACGACTGCTGCTGTCATGCTCCTAGCAGATGCCCATGAGCGACACAAATGTTCCTGCTCCACTCTAGGGTAAGCACTAAGCCGGAGTGACCTCATGAGACTCTCTCATAATGGCAGCACGGTGTGGCTGAAACAGACACATCACTCCTGGCCATACCGTACATGCATTTGCACTCTTCAGCATTTCCTAACTGAAGCAGTGGTACCCAACGTATGATATAGCTGTGGCAGATGAGGGAGATATACACGTGCCCCTCTTTTACTACTTGAGGGTCGTTTCGCGAAAAGCAATGAAATTATATTTGATTAATGTGCCGAATTAGTCATGTTGGTATATATTTGAAAAGCAGATGTACATTTTGAGACGTACATATTGAAAATGGGAGATGTGTTAACGAAAGGTTAGGAGAGCACGTAAACAACATAAAATTCTGAGTGAAGGAAAAAATTTTGAGGGCTTTTCTCGCAAGTCACTGTCTGGCCTGCAAGGACTGTTCGCCCGACCTCTTCCGTTATCAAGAAGAGTAAAATGCCTGCCATGGCCGCATTTTTACATTTCTGCGGTACGCAGCAATGGGCGACTAAAAATGCTTCAAAATCATGGTGGCACTTGGCGGCAGGAAAGATGAGAAATGGCTCCACGAACGTAGGTGTCTCTGCGCGATTTTGAGATCTTTTATCACCGTCCACACTGACAGAATGATTTTTTCCGGCTTGTTAGAATGACTTTACGACTAAATCCTTTTGGTACAATGCAAATTAGGCATTGCAGATAACAAAACAAATTCCTAAAACAAAATTGTTGCTTACTTTTTTTTATTTTCAAGATTCGATCCCCGCATCCCCTCTTAAGGGGTTCAGGTTTCAAACTTTACCTGGTGACAACCTGAAAGTTCAGTGCTGTCCCTGTCCTATTGAGTATGCGCTTTAAAACGCAGCTGCCAAGGTACGCCAATATAAAAGAATGTTTATGGCAGATTAGTTCTGTGGAAGCTTGCAAGATGGAGGATGGCGCTTTGAGTTGTCGGTTAACTCACTCCAGCACTGTGATCTGCTAGGCTTCTGGTTGGCTCAGATGGCAAAATGACCGCCCCAGAAAAGCGCCGGGCTAGGGACGACTTTTTCTTCAACAACGATGCTTTCTTTCTGAGAAACGGTTTCCTTTGCAGCTTCGTGCTACAATCTGAGTGGATGACACTTTTTTCCTTTTATGAAAGGTGTTTGTGTCCACCACAATGCTACAGTAATGAGAGAACATCATTGGCTGGTATGTCTAAGAGAATTCTTATTTTGTTGGACAGGAGTCCATCTTTTAGGTTGTTGCCAACCGTAGCAGGGAAGAGGAAGAACTCAGCGGGGCACTCACTTGACAATCATCTTCTCCTTTTCCTTCAGCACCACCACCGCCACTTGCACCATGCACATGGCTGTCGTCACATATGCTGGATCTGCACACGATAGGCAGCAAGATTAGTGTGGCCGGAAGCAACCATGTCGTCGACATTATTATCATCACATCCAATCTATCGTGCAGTTTTCTGTACACTGTACAGAATTTTTTAAAAATTGCCTGAGGCAGATAGCACAATTCTTGTTCTTAAGCTGGATTGCTCTGGAAAAGCAGACATTACTTGAGCAAGAAGGGAACAAGAGAAAGGGGAACCGAAGAGCCCTATGTTTGTTAGCCACAACCGTATGAAGCCAACAGATAATGAAGCCTAGCAAAGCATAGGGGAAGTTATTTGTAGCTTTAATTGAAGTGTAGAAACGATAAGCTAAAGGGAAACGAAAGTTCATGAAAACAAAAAAGGACACAGTTTCACCCGAAAGGCAAAGCATCAATTGTGATAGCAAATTAGTAGAGAGCTATATGGAGTAAGGATAGTAGTTTTATAAGCTGTATAAACTTGGACATGCAGCAGCACCAGCAATGCGCAGAACTGTTGTCGACGCCGTCGGCATTTTGCCTGCGTTCGCACCGAACGCAAGCGGCGTTGGTGACTGTTGACAGTGCCTCTGGGGGCGGCTCGGAGGTTTTCGACGAGATCTGAACGGGACACCCGTCGAGCAGCGTCTAAAGTTTTTACCACCTTCTCGTCTCGCAATGTTTTTATATAATTACGCATTCGGTGCTGGAGCTAAATGTCGCCTCCCTCCATAGGCGACTAAATGCCAAAATTTCACAAATGATTTTACACGAATTATTTTATGGCTTTATTGCAAGCTACAAATTGTAGTCAGTGAGTTCGAAAGGCACAAAGTCTAAGAATTACACCAGTTTCAAGTTTCAAGACTTCATGTACTCAACAAAATACCTTGGCATTCCAGGTATTTTTGCAATTCAGTAATGAATGAATAAAGCCTTTATTTTAAGGAAGGGGACGGCTCGAGGCCACTGTTGGGGATTAGGTGGGAAAGGAATGTGGGTTCCCGCATTGTTGGCTGAGGCACATCTTCATCTCAGTCTTTGATCTCCCGCTTTATGCAGACTCAGGTGCATGTTCAGTTCCGCTGCTCTCGCACGGGCTGGTCGACCCCTTCTACACTACTCGAAACAAGACACTTTGTCTGCCATATCTCACAATGGCTTTCTGTGTTTCAGGGTTAGTTTGTATTCCAATTCCTAGTGTTCTAATATCTCCGTGCAGTAAATGTTGAATGTTGGATCTCCCTTGTAAAAAAGCTGCACAGCTCCAAATGAGGTGTTGCAAGTCTGCTCTGCATGACTCCTGACAAAGTGTTCGCAGTCGTAGCTTGTCTGGTTTGGTGCCATTTCTCAAGTATGTGTGGTGTGTATGCAGCGTTGGCCATAACCTTGTTCAAAAACACCTCTGCCATGCGAGTAAGGCCGCCCTTGTCAAACACATGTACTGGTGTAGCTTCTAATAGTCTCTGTTTACTGTCTGCTTTTATTTTAGTGTGAATGTAATGCATCAGTGCTCTGCTAGGAGAGCCTTCGGCCAATATCTTTAGGTATGGATTTTGGTCCGTGGGGTTTGGCGAGAAAATGGAGTGTGGGGAGCTGTACATTTATACAAGCCCACCTGCTTGCGCGGCAACTGCGTGAGCGGCTGTGTTTCCCCCATCCGTGCTGGTGTGCCCCGGTGTCCATATGATTTCAACATTTATCCCATTGTCCTGTATTCTCTTTAGCTTTTTTCTGGTGTCGTGCCCCACAGCATCATCTGTCGTAGGCACCGTTAATTCGGCCACCGCTTCGTACGAGTCAGTTAGGATCTGATAATTATTTCGCACACTCTGCTCTACAATGTCTCCCATGTCAATGGAAATGGTGTTGACCACTCCCCATATAGCTAAATGTTCTGTGTGCAAGGTTGCACCCCCAGGAAGCTGACATTAGTGATAGCCATTGTGTTGGGGTGCAGATGTGCTAACCCAGGCCATGCTTGCCATGTCGTTTTTGATTTCAGCGTCCGTGTAGATGTCAATGGTGTGCTGCGGCGTTCTTAGTTCTAATCGCTTTTCAAATATTTTTCCAGCTTCCGCGTTTCGTCTGGCGATAGGGCATTGTTGCCTCCGTATGCCCAGTGGTGCTTCCCATGGTGGCCGTTATGGTCGCTTCCGCGGGCTCTTGCTTCGCATGGACTTGTTTATCCCATGCCATGATCTGTTTTCCTTGAGTCGTGTTTTCCAACCGGGATCGCATTCGAATTCGTGCTTCATTGATTATGTCCCGTATGGGTGGAATTGTTACCAGCTTGAGCAGGTCCTCGTTCCTCGTGTGCTTTGGTAGCCCAGTGATCGTATGGAGGGTGGCCCTGTGTAACTTTTCGATGTCGCCGAGGTCTCGTTCAGAGAATTCGTACACGGGTGCCCCGTAAAGAATCCTTCCAATCGCGACTGCTTTTGCAAGCGTTTGGCATGCTTTCTGACGCGCTCCGCCATACTTGCTCGATATTCGTCTAACCATGTGCAATAGTGGTCTCCATATTCAGTAATAAATTCAGTAATAAAAACATATTTCCAGAAAAAAAGTAGGTGGAACAACACTACACTTTCACCACAATTCTGATGGTATCTCAAAACCAGTGTCATCTTCAAAATTTGTTCCAAATGAATATGCCTTTCAAATGCAGTAGCTACAATTTGCAAGTTTCAATATGTGCCACAAAATAATTAGTTAACATAATTAGTAAAATTTTGTTAAATGATCAATTAAATAGTTCAGTTTATTGTGCAAGTAATGTTCGTGTCTTCTAGCAATCCAGTTCGATGACTTGAATTGTGCTATCTTTCGCAGGCAATTTTTTAAAATTTGGTGCTATACAGTTGGACCCATTATAATGAATTTGATAGTTCCACAAAAAGTGGTCATTGTATCAGGGCGTCAGCAGTTACGATTCGACACCACTTTGGTTTGAAAATAGTATTTTCAGCACCTTCATTTTTGTTCCTGGCACGTTTCCACATTAAACCGCAAGTTTCCGTTAAAAACGTAACCTAAAGAACAAAACGGTGCCTGGCTGTTCCAGTCACCTGCCATTTTGAAATTATGGCGCATCCGGCATCGTTATGTCTTCAAAAGCAATCTGCATTGGGGGAAGAGTCTAGGCAGTGTAGGTGCGTCAGCGGCTCATAGCTGTGTGTTTTGATGCTCAGTTTGCATTGAAGCGACAGACAGCACACAGGTCACATCACTCGCTGCTCCTGCTGCGCTTCCTAACACCAGCGTTTCGACAGCGAGTGTCCGAGCTCATCGAGTGTGATGTGTTCATGCTTGCCTGTGCACGTTGACATCGTGCTTGTAGTTAATAAGCAAATGCTTAAAAGTTTACACGAACGATAAAACTACTATCCTTACTTTGTATAGCTGTCTACTAATTTGCTATCGCAATCAATGCTTCAGCTTTCGGACGAAACTGCGACTTTATTTTTTTGAAACGTAAGAATTAATATAAAATTGAGTTCAGTTCACCACTACTCTCAATTAAATTTTTCTCATTTCTTGGCTCTTGCATTTCCCGGCTCTTACGTTTTTTTTTTTCTTACGGTCCCGTGAAAAACGTATCGGCGGGGTTCTGCTGTATATGAGTGGATTCTGCATAATGACTCGTGTACTTATTTACCCTTTCCTCAAGAACTTCATTTCACCAGCTAACAACTTAATGTTATCGCTCAGCACAAGATGCGCTGGCATAATTTCGAACTTACTCGAATGCTATCGTTGATTCCATCTGTTTGTTCTTGCCAAAGCTTGTGTGATAAGATTGTATGCGCAATACGAATTGTGTAGTACTTTTTGGAAGACACATGGACAACAGTGATTATGCTGGAACCTTTGATGAGTTGTGTATAAAAGCTGACGCACTTGAGCCGCAGATGACACTTTCAACGATCACCGACTTTTCTCACTGCTATCGTTGTGCTTGAGTGTTAATTGTTTTGCTGGACACAAGTTCGCCCAATAAAGAGTTAAATTTGTAACTAAGTTCTAACACTGTGTCATTCTTCACCGTCACTACAACATGACAATACGATAGCAAAGCGTTCTAGTTGGCTGGAAGAAGAAACTACTGCATGCAGGCATTCTGCAAAAATCTTGTCATAACGGCTACAACCATCAAAAGGCACAGCACCGCAAAGCTACATCTTTTATGTTGCTTCAGCCCAAAAAGTGCAAAGCTTGAAAGGTACAAGGCCATCACAAACTGTTATCGACAACAGTGTAAACGAAGTGCTGACGAGCCGTAACTGCCGACTCTTTTCAACTCTGCATGGCAGCGGTGCATCGTGCTGCGGCCAGGCCAACTCGGGGCGCTTAAACATCAATAGCAACGCTTCAGCGGCTGTTCGTTCAAATTTGACCAAATCGTCTAACTAGCCTAGTGCATACGGTGCCGCACAGAGAACTGCGCAAAAACGAGCACCTAGATTGGTCGCGCTTTTATTCTTCAGAGCTTCGTGTGTACCCTCCTTTTACAGCAACCAGGTCTGACATGTTCATTGTAACAGTGCAGTGCTTTTGAAAATGTTCGTTATATTGGATGCAGTTTCAACAGGCAGGGTCGCAAAATTGTAAACGCAGTGAAATGTGGTTGTTATAACCGATAAATCGATATAGCTATAGCTGGGATTGTTATAAGTGGATTCGACTGTAGCATATATATATATATATATATATATATAGTGGCGCGATTTTTTAATGGGTCACCTGGATTTAGAAAGATGAGAAACACAACTTTGCGGTTATCTTTGGTTTATCCGACTGAAACTGTTGGGTAAATAAACCAAAGATAACCACACGGTTGTGCTTGCCATATATATATACACATAAATAAAAGCAGGTTCATGTTCACTGCAGGACACTTCTCATACAGTGGTCGACATCTGCCCAGCCTCATCATTTCACCTGGCCTTCTGCTGTCCACAAGACTGCATTTCACTTCCACAGGCATCATTTCTGTCAAACTGTTGGACAGACCACTACTTATCTGCTGGACAATCTGCATGACCTACTCAACCTCACTGTCCTAATCTGAACTAGAACATCAGCTACACCTGATTGCTGCCTAAACCATACCACTGTCTACCTTTCTCTTAACATTACGCCTAGTACTCTTAGCATTGGCTAAGACTCTTGGTCAAACTAACAGCCCTAACTCATAGTTATGCAGGTGCAAGACAGGGGTAACTGGAGATTTATGAAGGAGGTCATTGCCCTGTAATGAACATAAAATAGTCCAGTTACGGTGATGAACACAACTTAGGCCTCTACACTAACTGCATACCCCCCTCTACAGAGTCCACCATTCTACAGACCTGGTCCATCCAGCCGTATGGTGACTGAGCGGTCCATCTGTCCCCCGTGGCGGTCACTTGTCTCGGCCAGCTTCTCTCTCCAGCCACGGCCACGCATGGTCATCACAAATGAGCAACCCATGGCCTGGAATGCAAGTTCACTCTGTTCAGCAATTACCAGGCCTAAGAAAAGATTAACACTGTGGTGATGCTATGAAAGAGTTATTAGAAGGCAGATCCCAATGCAACAGGATGCTTGAGTTGGCTCATTGTGAAAAAGTAGGTTGTGCAACTGTGAAAAGCTGCATGTCCTCTTCTCTCCCAGCGTATAAAAGAAACCATATGAGGATTTAATTCAAAGTTCAGCAATCACATTACTATTTGACACATTGGTGTCAAATATTGACATTTCCAAATTAATGAGTTCACAAAACTCATTCACATTCGTTTTCATACCAAATGTGTATCCTCAACACCAGGAGCATACCGGTCAGCTTCACAAACACTATACAGTTGACACCTGCAATAACAAAATCCTGAGGCGATGAAATTCTTGCTGCGACAAAGATCCCCGGCGAATGCCAACAGGAATCAATGCATTTCATATCTCGCAACAACGAAACTTTTCTGACAGCAATCTTACCGTATATTCTGGTATATAAGTCACACCTTTGTATAAGACTCACCCCCTCAAACCGGCAGCTTTTCCAGAAAAAAACGTAAATAAGTCACACCGGTGTATAAGACACACCTCTTCATTCGTTAAGCGATTAAAAAAAAATCGCGACGTTTCTTTCCGTGAACGTGGGTCACGTGCAAGCGTAAGGGTGCTTCTAGTTCATTGTAGTAAGGGTACCATATATTTCCGCTCCAGGCACATTTCTGCTGTCGTGGTTGCCGCAATGTTCCGTATAAAGTCCAAGGGCGATAAAGGGCGATAACATCGTCCCCGCGCGCCATACTCTGTATGTGCGAGTGAAAGCGTCCGACGGTGAGCCGAATCGCGCACAAGGGAGGAAAGCGGGAAGGCGGTTTGTACGCTGGTAGCAACTACGTAGCTTGCACAGCAGCGCTGTATCTTGACAGCGATCTGCAGATGCGACAAATTCGGGGTCGGCCGACTCACGGTCGACCTGCCGCCGCTTGCGTTGCTGCTCCGTCCTCATCGCACGGCGCTCGGGAACTCGATCACGAGAACTTGGCACCTCGATAGCGCGCACAGACCACGCAGCAATTAAGTCAACCAGCGCGCTTCGCGTGGCCATAACATCGAATGCGTTTTTGACGGCAGTTTTCCCGAAAAAAAAAACGTACATAAGTCGCACCGTTCTATAAGACGCACCAACTAAAAATTCAGAAAAAAAAAACGCGTCTTATACACCGGAAAGTACGGTACATTTAAAAATTTTCTGCTGCGGCAGTCTGCATATTATCTACTCGCGTAACACTAACAGTGTCCAAAAAGTGCTCAATGCATTGGTTGTGCAACTAAAAGTATGCAAACTACCGCCACAACACGCTTGTATGGCTGCCACCATTTTGGTTTACGAAAAGCAGCAGTGGAGCAGTTGCATCTAGCAACAGGCGACAGTGATGACGATGATTGTGGTTTATCCTATGCAACGAGTGAGTAACATGCAGTGTCCTGACTGGCAATGTAATATAAATTAAACACAAAAACAAAAAGACAAAATAAAGAGGAGGTGGCTTCGCAGTGGGCACATTTATATCCTGTGTGACATCACAGCATGGGTCAACATGGAGCGGAACACCTGCGTGGCATGCTGATCCACAATTGCCGACCAAATCCGCATCCACACGTGAAAACTTCGATGGCACTTAGTGTAACTCGCACATGATCTGTGTGCGCAGTGTGTTCGATGTGTGTGGTTAGTGCTAGGATGCATCAGATGTGTGTACGACGACCAGACCGTCTGCCTTGCCAGCCTGCCAAGATGGCGCGCACCTCCAGCCAAAAAGCTGAAATTTTTTATGCTACAGGATAAGGCTGCAATTATTTGCCCAGGTTGAAAAGCACAGGAAGATGAAGATCGCAGACAAATTTGGAAATGCGTGCAGATCGCCGTCTACAACTTAAAAAACAAGGCCTCCACTCTTCGCATGCCTAGAAATGGTGCAGTAAAACGTGTCCTGCCGTGATTTCAAATTGTTTTAAGCACGCCGGCTTCACTGCCACTCGGCAGGCATTACGCACTGATCCAGCGGCATAAGAGGAATTCCCCGAAGGTGCACTCAATGACAGTGCTGCCGGTACAGTGGTGCCATCGCTGAACTACACATGGGGCGAACTCTGTGCTGCGGAAAATGAAGTTCCAGATGGTCTCAGCGTCGGCAAGTTCGTTTGCACGGATGAAGATGCTTTGTGCATGAGTGACTGACAAGCAAATCATAAATAATGTGTGCGAAGCTGAGGACCACCAAGGACCAAAATATCAATAAAAGAAGATGAATCCACAGGATGGGTTAGACCCCTTCAACACAATATATTCATTTTTCGGCGAGAACAACGACGACATGGCAATGGAGCACTTTTTTGCAGTGTGAAGGCAGAGCTGTTGAGTTTCTGCAAGGCAAGGCTCGGCAAAATAAGCTTACCGACTTTTGGCAATTAATTTTGTCTTTTGCAAACCATTTCCTTGTCTTTTCTGTCTCATTCTCGCACCAACAAAATTCCTGCGAGAACAAATTTTTGTGCATTCACCTGGCTGATTTCATTATTGCAGGTTTCGACTGTACGTTTTTTCATTGCATAACAAAAAGGATTTCATTTCATTATTAATTTACTGACGTTAGAGTGTATCACAATGCCTAATTACAGAAAGCTACTTTCAATCCATTGACCAGATGGGCATCTTCGGCTTTGGCCACACTGTCTGCCAAGTTTGTTGTTCGTACCATCCACAGCCACGTTTTCCCTCATTGTGGTGCTTGGTCCGGATTCACATGAGAGGAGCAATTACGCACAACTGCTATTTTCGTGCCTCCACAGCCAACGCATCTGTTGCCATGTTGCCTGCCTGATTTTCGTCTTGAATGGACTCGTGTTAGCAGTGTCGACATATTCCAAAGCAATTAAGTACCATACTTTCCGGTGTATAAGACGAGTTTTTTT
Organism: Dermacentor silvarum; assembly: GCF_013339745.2. Lineage (NCBI taxonomy): Eukaryota > Metazoa > Arthropoda > Arachnida > Ixodida > Ixodidae > Dermacentor > Dermacentor silvarum. The sequence goes on from NC_051160.1 coordinate 162,567,225, forward strand.
TCTGAATTTTTCGGCGGTGCGTCTTATAGAACTGTGTGACTTATGTAAGTTTTTTCCCCCCCGGGAAAACTGCCGTCAAAATCGGATTTGATGTTATGGCCACGCAAAGCGCACTGGTTGACCTAATTACGTCTTCTGTGCGCACTATCGAGGTGCCGGGTGCTCCTCGTGATCGAGTTCCCGAGCGCCGTGCGAGAAGGACGGAGCAGCAACGCAAGCGGCAGCAGGCGAACCGTGCGTTGGCCGACCACGAATTCGTCGCATCTGCAAATCGCTCTCAAGATACGGCGTGCGCCGCTGTGCAAACTATGCAGTTGCTACCAGAGTACAAACCGCCCCCCCCCCCCACCCCTCCTTCCTGCACTGCCTTCCCGCTTTCCTCCCTTGTGCGCGATTTGGCTCACTGTCGGACACTTTCACTCGCACATACAGCGTATGGTGTGCAGGGACGATGTTATCACCCTTTATCGCCCTTAGACTTTATACGGGACATCGCGGCAACCACGACAGCAGAAATGCGCCTGTAGCGGAAATATATATCGCACCCATACGCTTGCGCGTGACCAGTGTTCACGGGAAGAAACGTCACAATCTCTTTTTAATCGCTTACCGAACAAAGAGGTGCATCTTATACACCGGTGTGACTTATATACGTTTTTTTCCGGAAAAGCTGCCGGTTTGAGGGGGTGCGTCTTATACAAAGGTGCGAGTTATAGACTGGAAAATACGGTATTACTGCGAAAGAATAATGATAATTAGACAGAAGCAGATTCAATGCTACTTATGCTTCTTTTTCTGACTCATCATTGTCATCATTTTCAATGACTTAGCTTTTGCTGCGTGACAGTGCGCGGTGATAATGACTAGTCTCAACAAATGTCAGTCGTTACAAGTGACATTAGATTTGCCATGTGACAGGGGTATCGCAGAATGGTAGTATGGCGTACCGTATTTACTTGAATCTAACGCCTTCTTTTTTTCCTATAAAACAGGTCCAAAAATTGCATGCACGTTAGAATCGAGTACGACCTTAAATCTGCGCTACCATTGGCATTTCAAAATGGCCGATGCCATCAGCATTTCAAAATGGCCGCCTCGTGCGTGCTTCGAGCCTAGCTGCTGTAACTTTCACCATGTGCTGCAGTACTTGTGCTTAGGCATTAGTCCACCGTCTGTCTTCCCGTTTTCTGTGTTTGCTCTATCAGCATGAACTGCCGAGTTCATCACGATGCCACACTTAAAAGGAAAGTGATCATGTGCGCGGAGACGGACGGAAATCCGAAACTTGCGTGCGTGACTGGCACAAACAGGAAGAGAGGATTTTCGCCAGCAAAGCAATGCAGAAGGGTTTCAGTGGACCGAAGCGGAATGTATTGTGCGACGATCCACTCGGCGATACGATCGCCTTAGCTCTAACTTGAAAGCAATCTGCGACAGGAAGAGCCAGCCATGCGCTGTGTTTTCACCGCTTATATTTCGCGTTGAAGCGAGAGGCGTGCTAGCGCGAAGGTCAATTTGCTCGCCGTGCTTCATCACTCGCATTTTGACAGCTAGTTTCTGCGGTCAACGAGCAAAATGTGTTCATGTTTGCTTGTGCGCGCATGACACCGTGTTTGTTAATTTAGTTAGTAAGCGAATGTTTGCAAGTTTATACGGCCGATAAAACTGCTATCCTTACTTCGCATAGCTGTCTACTAAGTTGCTATCGCAATCGATGCTTCACCTTTCGGGCGAAACTGCGACTTATTTTTTATTCATCGCAACTTTAGTGCATCGGGAGTAAATCTTTGTTTTTTTTCCAAATGAGAGAAAGTTGTATTTCTGTATTTTCGAAAGTAGGAGGTGCGCGGTACTGTAAAGGATTTTTTTTTTTTTGGTCACGGAAAACGGGTGCGCGTTACAATCGAAGGTGCGTTAGATTCGAGTAAATACGGTAATGTATAATGAAGTACTTTCACACCTGTTGCATTAGTTGTCAGATCAGATCATGCAGAGTTGCGAACACAGTGCTTCAAGTTTCCTGCCACAATTTTCAACAGTTCTATGACCTAACTAAGGTATGCTTCCTACAGGCGCTAGAATATAACTTGTTTCTTTAAATAAAACAAATTTCATTAAAATTACTTTAGCAGGTGACTAACTGCTAAAGTATTTAAAATGCTAAAAGCATTTTAAGCATGAAATGCTTTTAGCTCCCGTTGTCTGCAACCTTCGTGTGACCTTGAGCCAAAAGCCAGAGACCACCCGGGCAACCAGTCAAAACTTAGGAAAATGCGTACTCTCGCCCCCAACCCTTTGTACAGGACCGGATTACATACACTAGTTACTCTCCAAACACGTAACAAAAATACGAGGTTTATAGAAAAGTATCCAACCTTATTTTTTTTGCGAACACCTGATGGATATGAAACAAGCGTGCTTGCATCACCTGACCTTGAGCCTTTGTGCGGATGCGCAAATTTTTTCCCGCCTGCCGATAGCGTCAGTCGTTGGAACACAGCATTTGAGTGAGGTAGTGCGCAGTGCTCTCGTCGGTTTTTTTATTGCAAGGAAAGTGACGGAGCGACTGAAGCAGCACTACTGCATCAAATTTTGCCAGAAACTGGGTGACAGCCAAGTGGAAACCATTCGGAAGATTCAGATGGCTTTCGGTGATGATGCTATGAGCAGCACACAGATTAGGAAGTGGTACAACAGGTTTAAACAAGGCCGCACATCGGTGGAGAGCGAGCCACGCTTCGGTCGGCCATCAACGTGCTGAAATGACCAGAAGGACCGCCTGTTGGGCTAGTTGGTCTAACAGTTATTATCAGATATAGCGCAAATAAGTACACACACGCACACAAAGACACGACAGACGCGGGCGAGCACTACTACCAACTGTTTATTTCAATCGACAAACACCAGTGTCACGCCCCCTTTCCCATGCGAGGTGATAAAAACAAATCTAAAAAAGTTAACACTACTGTGCAAAAGAATTGACGCTTCGCTTATACAAATATCTGAATTCTTGTGGATATAGAATGCTTCTAGAGCCACTCGTGCAGTGTAGTTTGTAGATTTTCCTAAACTAGTGGTCTCATAAAATCGTGCCTCGCAACCACACGTGGGGATATGGGCAACCAAATGTGCATACTTATCCTCTTTTTTTAAACTTTTAGCACATGCTCCCTGAGCCGGTCATAAATGCACCGTTCGGTTTGGCCGATGTACACCTTCCCGCACAAGCGGACTGAGTATACCACTCCTGTCGCACACCTTACAAAGCGGCTATCATGGCTGGTTTGGCAACCTCGTGTGTGTGTGTACTTATTTGCACTATATCTGAAAGAAATGACCAGGTAATTGCCGAAGTGCATGCTGTGGTGATGCGGGACCATTGTGTGACTACCCGAGAAATTGCGGAAGAGGTGGGCACCAGCACTTTTTCTGCACATTCCATTATGACCGAAGATTTGGCCATGAAGAGAGTTGCGGCGAAATTCGTGCCAAAGCTGCTCAAGGTGGAGCAAAAGCAACTTCATGTTGAAGTCTCACAGGAAATGCTGGATTCCACAAACAGTGACAAACAGAAACGGTGACAGACTTCGTGAACACCAGAATCACTGGTGACGAGTCTTGGGTGTACGGGTATGACCCGGAAACCAAATCCCAGTCTGGGATTTGGCTGTTTCCCAAAATCAAGAGGCCATTGAAAGTAGCACGATTTCAGAAAAGAGAGGACATTATGGCTGCAATGACAGCTGAGCTAAACTCCATTCCGAAAGAGGCCTTCTCAGAATGCTTCCAACAATGACAGCACCGCTGAGAGAAGTGTGTGGAGTCCCAAGGAAACTACTTTGAGGGTGATTAGGTTTCCAACGCTCCAGTTATGCCAGTTTCTTTTCTTCGGCCAAAGGTCGGATACTTTTCTAACAGACCTCGTATTGCTTCCGAGTTCTTCCTAATGTTTCTTCACAATATCACTCAAGCTGTAACTTCTAGTATGATGAAGCTTTATTTGTCATCTCCAATAGTGACGTTCAAAAGGCAGATACAGGGATCCTAAGGCCGCACATTTGCAGCCGACCACTTCGATGCGACAAGAAAAAAAAAGCGGTGACAGACGCTGAGCGCATTGGGCTGTTGCAAGAAGAAATGTGGTTGAAGGTGGCGGCACCACAGGCAGCAAAAGACGCCATATGGTAGCCATTTCATGCTTACATCTACTCTCGATTACGGGAGAGCCAGCAATTCTTTACTAGGGGTAAGTGAATACTTTAATACAGTGGAATCTCGATGATACGATCACGGCTAATACGAATTTCTGGATGATACGAATTTTTCTGAGGTCCCGGCCGAGCCCCATTACTTTGAAACGTGCTAGAGAACGGTTGTTACGAATCGATTTTCGACCCACATTGGTTGATACGAATAAACGCCGCCCCACTGACGGCCGCGAAAGAGAACAGCGCGCAGTCACGTGCGTTTTCTCTTTTGGTGCGGAGGCGCGGACGCGGCGCCGGACAGCGCGGAAGCCGCGACACGGCGCGAAGAGTAAAGCGGTGGCGCTTTTGTTGCTTCTGTGCTTTCCCTTTTGTCTCTTCGCTCGCTGTGGCAGCCGCGCTTCCCCACACGCGGCCGCCGCAGCAAGCGAAGGTTCGTGCAGTCTATCGCTTCAACGGAAACTGAGCGGCGTAAGCACAGCGCATACAAAGGTCAGAGTCGTGTGGAGATCGCTTTCAAGATACGGTGTGCGCGACAACACCGACAGCCGGCACAGGCGCAAAGTACAAGAACGCATTTGTTGGCAGAGTAGAAGCCGCCCAACCGCCCAAACACACAAGAGGCTGATAAGGGTTCAGCTCCCCTAGTGTGGATCCACGCTCGGGCCCTGGGGCAATCAGTCGCTCACAAAGGCCAAGCGTTGCAAGGGGACGGCGTACAGCGGTCTCCATGGCTTAGTTTAGTCGCGGCCAGTCACAGGCTTGTCAGCCAAAAGACAAAAGCGCATCGGGGCAAACACGCTTCTCCCAACAGGTGGAGAGGGAGTCTGCCCGGTTCAAAGAAAGGGCAAAGAAGGGAGCGGGGTTCTTTGGCTGCGGCAAGGCGGGAAAAGCGAAAGTGCCCTCTCCGCACAACCTTTCCACAAGCTCACACACAATTATCTCCTGATAACCACGCGCTCCAAAGATATTGGAATGCACATGCATTCCCACAAGGTAATTTCTGCAGGATTCATCTTATTTATGCTTGCCAAGATCGGAGGCATGCTTCTTTCTTGTTATTAAAATCAGGAACATCCTGGATTTGAGTGCGGATTGTGTTCTACTTTACAGTCTGGTAAATACTGTCAAACTATGCGGCAGTGTGTTTGGATACTTTTTTTTATACCTTATGTTAATTTGACCCACCGGATAAATTGATCAATTCCACTGGTCCCGTCAAGGTCGAATTAATGGAATCTGCTGGAATCTGCTAATAGCCCTATTACCAGGGGTATTACACAAAACAAACAAACAAACACTATATTCTTGACTCGAGGACTAAGAGCAGGAAGCTAAAGTACACTGCAGCATGAGCGCATGAAAGAAACAATTCTTTGTTGTGTGATCTGCCCTCACACACTGTGTAGTAGCAATGCACGCACCTCCGAAGAAAAGCAAAAGCAAAGCCAGCTTTGTACCAACCTGCTCCCTGGTAGGGCCACCACGCTTCACCATGCCTGCAGAGAAGAAGCCCGGGAACTGCAAACAACATTTCATTGATTGATTGATTGATTGATTGAGTGAGTGAGTGAGTGATGGCTGCAAAGTCGCCGCTCACTCACCTTAGCTACAAAGCCACCTCTGTGGCTGGCACACAAGACACTCACAGCTGTAACATCATCTTCATGTGAGAAAGTTGGTTTATCTTGAAACTTTTCAACTGATGCAGACCAAAATATACATAATCTCAAGTGATAGTTCTGTATTATATTAATGCTCACATTCACTTGTTTTCTGTGCGCGAGAAAGGCTTACAAAGCTGAATTCCCGAATAAAATTTAATTTGCAATCATCGCTCTGTCTGCCTTCTCGCCCCGCCTTTTTTTTCATCTTTATTTCCTGCAGCTTAAGCTGATAAGGTTAAATGAAAAGCGGCTGCGTGTAAAGACAGAAGGTGGAAACCAGTTGTTTCCAAAACCATCACTTGGAGCAGTGTTTCTCCAACAAGTGGTCCACAGGTCCTAAGGGGTATCCTTAGGGACAGCTAGAGCATCCGCCACTACCCATTCACGGTGGCAGAGGCATCACCACAGGACACATCCTATGAGAGTGCCTCCCAGTCCTCTCCCCACTCCTCAATGCCTTCCACTTGACCCCAGGTGGCCGACTGTCACCTTTGTACTCGCTTGGGAGGTGGAGAGTTGCGTACATGCGCTACTCTCGATGGAGGAGAGACACGACTGGCGGCACAGCAAACAAGGATTTAATATGTACACAGACGGTAAAAGCACGCGGCACACAACACTAAAACCGTAACTCAAAACTAAAGCCACTCAAAACTAAAGACATAACTCAACAAAATGCTTGCTCAATACAAAATACAAAACTCTGACTAAATACCAAAACTACCAGAAAAGAATCTATCTCGGAGCCTAACTCCGCCTTAATGTCTCCAAGTCAGTCCTATCCTTGGCTCGCCAAAGTCTGGCCACCCTGGCCCCAGCCTAACTGCGTCGCAAATCAGAAACGTGGGCTCTTACGGACCAATGACTTCAAGTTCCTCTCGTCGGGTCCAAGTCTTATTCATTCGGGGCATCGTTACTGCCGTAGATGCCGACGACTCGCGTTGCTTCTTTTGTCGGTGGTGAGCTCGTCGGTACCTCGTCGATAATGAGCTCGTCAGCTCGTCAGCGATGGCGCTCGGCGTTGCTTAGGCCCACCTGGATAGGCCTAGCGTCGGGATGCGTCGCAACCTCTTCGAGAGTGCCGACGTGGCGTCCTGAGGAGAATCGAACGTGCCGGTCTGCCGCAGAAGGGGGATCCTCTCTGGGGTGCCCGGTCCTGCCGTGAGAGGCTGCAGCCAGTCCAGGAGCCTCGCTCGAACTTGCCGAGGTCGACGGCCACACCTTGGACGGCCAATGTCACGGACTCGGCCAGACCCCCAAGTCTCCCGTCGCCAGAGCGTAGCTGGAGATGTGACCTTCCTGGCCCGGAGCCACGTCGATAATCCACGGACAGCGCCGTTCGTCCCTCGATTATGCCTCGGCTCACGCGCCTCGCGCGCTCGCGCCGTTTGGAACGCTCTGTTTATATCGTCCTCTTCTTTTCTCGCCACAGGCGACCTCTTACATGTGACACCGACTGTGGCTTCACAACTTGAAGTTACAAAGCACCAGGTACGAGCACATTACATCAAAGCAGCCCTTTGACAAGCCACAGGCCATTGAATGCCTCTCTTCATTGAGTAGTAGCAGCTTAGCTCTGGACGTAAGGATCCAAGCTGGTGAAAATTGTTGCATTCTTAAATGTTACGCTCGATCGCGTGCACACAGCCCAAAGCAAATAAGGAGAAATAGAGATTTCTTGCACCCTAACTCGGGAAACGCCAACCACCAGGCTTACAAAAGAACGAAAAGAGTAGGAAAGAACACAGTCTTGTGCTAGTCATGTGAAATTGAAGGTATTCCCGAAAGCGACATTCCGAGAATACGGCACACCTTTTTAGGACACTTGGAATAAAGTCACTTATTTTCTGGCGAATACTGTTGAGTCCGAATTATCAGTCGGCAAATGTACAGATATGAGGCAAGCTTAAACAAAGCCATTCAACTCTAGGCATGGCTGATTTGCAAGCTCCCCGGTAAAGGCTGCCAGGCATGACTGCATTAGTTGGCGGCACTGTAGTATGATGCTTACTTCCATCAGTGTTATATGCAACAAAACGGTTTTCTGTCTGTAGAAGTGCACGGTACTGCTGAAAAATATGAATACTTTATTCTTTTTGCCTAAAAAGGATGCTGCCAATGTCACGAAAAAAAAAAACAGCAACTGGATATGACATCTTGGCAACTAAACATAAAAACAACGAAAAAAGAAAAAGAGTCGAGTAAGAATTACAGCATTTTCCTGCAAAATCTAGTAGTAGTAGTAGTAGTAGTACAGTTAAACCTGCTTATAACGAACCTCCATATAATGAATTCCTGGATATAACGAAGTTTTTCTATTCCCCGCCATTACTCCATAGAAGCACATGTATTTGAGACCTCTACGTAACGAAGTGGCAGCGGGAGACCCCTCGATATAACGAATTTCCCCCTCTGACCACCTAGAGATTTCGCCCCAAATTTTGTCATTTTTGCGCGAGCAGCAACCGGAAGCACCTTCTCCGCCGCGACGGAATGCGAAGCGAGCGCACGTGTGCGAGGTGGGCCTGCATCCCTCAACCCGGCGATCTTGCCGCCGTGGGCGTCACCTTTCCCCCTCCCTTCATTCAAACCTGATCCTGCCGCTTGCTGCAGCTGGCCTAACCCGCCAAGCCGGCACTCTCTCCTTTTCCAGTTGATGTTGCCGACGCGCTGGTACACGCTGTGACACATCACACTTGATGAGCGCGGACACGCGCTGTCAAACACTGGCGGCGGGTGGAAGCGCCGCGAGAGAAGCGAGCGAAGTGACCTTCGTGCTGTTGTCTATCGCTTCAATGCAAACTGAGCGCCGAGAACACACAGCACACACAAAGCTACGAGACTCTGCCCCAACGCAGATCACTTTCAAGATACGGCCCGCGCGACCACGCGCCGCCGCGCAGTACGCAGTTGATGCCAAAGTACAGTACAACGCCACCCCGCTATCCCTCCCCCCTCGCTGGTGCCTCGAGCGCAACGGAAGAAGGCGCGCTTCCTCCCTGCTTTTCTTGTGCGCGCGAGATTTAGACGCGGTCGTCGGCTCCCCTCGCACGTTTTCACTCGCACATACAGCATACGGCGCGCGGCGACTGCGTTATCGCCCTTGGACTTTATACGAGATATCTGTGAGCCAAAACCAATTTTAGGGCCACAACGCGTCATTGACACCATCTTTATATAGCAAATACGGATCTCAAGGGCCATACTTTTGCTGGCGGAAACCGAAAATACGTTATAGTTGTCGCCCCCGGCACTTTGGGCGGCCAATGCCATCATCAAGCCACCAAGCCAAGCGACATGAGAAGTCAAAATGGCCGCTCGGGCTGGCGCAGGGTGGCAGTTCGCAACGTATGATGTGGGAACGGTCCCACACTTGCGACACAACAGCGGGTTACCAATGCATTGGGTTCTATGGGAGCTGTGCCGGGACCGGCCGAAAACGAACAGCCGGGAAAACGCAGCCCCCGGGAACGTAACAGCGGGGTTCTACTGTAACACTATACGACGCTACGACGCCATCGTGACACTCGCTCTTCGTTTCCAATGCCTCGCGCTTGTGCGAAACGACACGCGTCCACGCATCCGGTACCTGGTGTGACATTCCAAGGATGAGTGCTTCGACGAAAACGGAAAACGGGTGCGCGTTACAATTGAGGGCGCGTTAGAATTGAGTTTATACGGCAAGCGTTTCTTTTTCAAATTTTCGTGCCCAACCTGCATATACCAAAATCCTCTTTATAACAAATTTTTTCGGGAATTTGTCAATTTCGTTATATCCAGGTTTAACTGTAGTAGTAGTAGTAGTAGTATATGAAAAGTAGTCCAATTATCAATTTCAAGGAGGATCCTACATCGACTGGAATAATGCATGGTGTTCACACAAGCAATGACCCAGAGAGTAGTCTGCATTCCATGCATCAACATCTCATTATAAAAGCATCAGATAGCAAACAAATGAAAATGGGGCATACAGGGTATTCAAGTGGCACTGAGCAAATGGCTTAACACTATTGTAAATTTGCTATTTACTGTAATTCTTTTTGTACCTATGTTGAATGTGTATTACCGAACTAAAACAACAGAATTCCCTAGCCATGACAATAGCATCCAAATATTCAAAAAATTTCATTCAGCTTCTTTGGGTTGAAAATAACTCGAAAATCCTGTTTACTAGTTAACAATAAGACTGGGTTTTATGCTTCAAAGGTGCAACGTGCCCTATGAGGGACACTACAGTAATTTTTCATGTTTAGAGCACTTGAACCAAAATGTTACTGCATTCTGTCTTGACTGGAATGTGGATGTTGTGGCCTAAGTTAGAGTCTGTGGCCCTGTGCAAGGTGGAAGAATGTTACAGCCGGTAAGCCACCACAGGAAGTACAGTGCAGTCCACTTATCATCATCATCAGCCTATATTTATGTCCACTGCAGGACGAAGGCCTCTCCCTGCGCTCTCCAATTACCCCTGTCTTGCGCTAGCTGATTCCAACTTGCGCCTGCGAATTTCCTAACTTCATCACTCCACCTAGTTCTCTGCCGTCCTCGACTGCACTGTGCATCACATGCCACAGCTGTGCGAATACTTATGGCAATCTTTTAGCGTGCATGAAATCCATGACAGACTCGAGTAACAACAGCACACTTTGCGTGAATAACGGGGTTGGGATCAAAGATGGGCCATTGTCAATCTCATCACTGCCACTGCTGTCATCGACTCCGTCACACAACGCCGACATCTGTTGTGCAAACATTCCCCTCGTCGGAGATCACTTCGCAGAACAAGGCCGCACTATCTGCGCCCATAAACTCCTCCATCGAAGCAACACCTGTTCCTTTAACAGTAGCAACGTGCTCCCAAACCTCAGTAATTGTCATGATATGTACAGAAGCGCGCGAAAAACAAAAAGACATTGCCGTGTTTGCCATGCGGGGGCGATGACGAAGTGGTGCGATCGTGTGGCGCGTGCCGGTGTTCTGAGCTGCTCAGCGTTGAAGGCCAGCCGGCTCTCACTGGACGCCCGGTCCAGACAACCCAGATCACGCACTACGCTGTCCTCGGATGGAAAGGACCTGCGTTCCTGCTAGGCAACCGGTCCAGGGAGCCAGGTGAGCAGGGCAACCGGTCTAGGGAGCCTCAAGGGCCTGTGTTCCTGCTGGACAACCATTCCAGGGAACCAGGCGAGGTGGCTGCATTCCCGGGCCACTGCCACGACCAGCCTGCTTCCACAGGAGAGAGCAGTAGCGAGAGCTGTTGCGCAGCTACCACGGCTGTGTCTGCTACCGTCGCTGCTGCAGCTGCAGATCCCACGATGCCGTGGGTAGGCCCATGATGATGTTGTCTAGCCATCAGCCGACCCTTCTGGACCGACATCGGCCTCTACGCGTCAACGGGCTGAAGGCAAAGGGAACGCACGGTGAGAGACTTCACATTCTACAACAGACACTCTAGTAGCAGCTTCAGGACTGCATGTGTTAGATAGCATACCTTTTAAGTACCTGTCCATCGTCAAGCTTGTAATTTGTGTTGTTAATATAGATGCTGCGTTTGTGTGTACTCGAGTGGTCGGTTTCGTTCCTTGGTGAGTGGTCCTGGGCCCAAACCTCATTACATTCCATCACAGTAATGTCAGCGGCTTCCACAGTGTTGGTTTCACTATCACAGGGAAAGCCCACCTCGTTGAAATAGTTGGCCAGTGGTTCCAGCCTTCATGATCACGGCGCTCTTGGTTTTCAGAATCGTCAACATCGTCGACTGCACAAGCTCATACTTCTTTGAGTCTTGCAAAATTTGCAGCTTCGTCTCAAGCGGCACAGCTTTATGCTTTGTTGGCGCCATCATCTGCAAACTGGGCTGTCTGCTGCTTTGGAGCTGCGTCCACGGCGCATTTCTGCACTCGCTGAGAGAGAGAGAGAGAATTGTAGAAAGGGCGGGCGCCACCGTACCATCACTTTCTCTCTCTCTATACGCATATGGAGCACAGTCTTATGCAACACACACGAAGCAGCTGGCACCCATCTTCTAGCGCAGTGCGCCAACTCCCGAGGCTCTCCGTGGCTTTTGAAATCAGTGCACCAAATGGCGGCAGATACGAACTCACATAGGCAAACTTTTTGTCCTGTCTCGGCATCGTTCGTGAACTTAGCAACGCAAATGTCAAGCTCAGTCTTCATACAAAACGGCGTTCACAAGGCACAATTTTGATTGCTGTATTCTACATGTAGTCATAACATAATGTTGTATGTTTTTTTTTTCTTTTTTTGCACTGCACCGCCAGATCTGTTATTTGTATCTTGAGCCTCTTCTGGCAATAGCTGAAACTACGCAAGAAATGGTGGAAAACGTGTTCTAAATCATACAGCGGCAACATTGTTGGACAGTAAGCCAGTAACTGAAAAAAAACATTAATAATAAAAGAAAAGAAGAAGTTGATGAAAGAAAATGACTTCCTAGGCAAGTTGGGGTTGAGCGGTCATCATCATCAATGACTTCATCACAATAATAACAATCCTAATCATAATCATCATCACGATCTGCTTGTAACTTTTTTAGATGGCTCTATCTTTGGGACTGGCCCATAAAAGAAGCTAAAACAGCGGTTAGAAAGAGACATACCTGACACCTTGGCGGTAACTTGCTAAGGAAGGCACTGTCTCCGAAAAAAGTGTGTGTGCGCACACACACACACACACACACACACACACACACACACACACACACACACACACACACATACACACACGCGCACACACACACGCACACACACACGAGGTTATGGTTGAAGAAAAACGTGCACTCGCCAAGGGAAGAATGAAAGAAAAAAGCTTTTTTGACATTTCGGTGCCCAATACGGGTGCCTTGTTCACAGCATCCAACGTACTCACCTTTTCGAGCAACCAGCGGCCACAGCTGCACATGCTCAGCAAGCCAAACATGGCCGCCACAATGACAAGCCCCACACCAGAGAAGAATCCTGGAACCCGCAGATACGTCTGGATTTGCACCTGCACAGAGCGCAATATAGAAACCTTGAGCCACGTTATGAGCACAAAGAAGTTTCAGTGCAACCTGCCTTCTTCTATGCCTATGCCAAACTATGCCTTCTTCTGAACACTCATGTCAATATCAATCAGACAGAAACTTGGGCCAGTTGGCACAGCCTACCACACGTACTCATGTAAGACCTGCACTCTTTCTCTCAGAATCTTAGCAGGGTGCACCTCATACACGAGTCAGGCATGCAACTACCCACTAAAGCCAGAGACGTCACAAATGATGTACAGAATAATGCCAACACTGACTGCACACACATTTATTCAAAACAACAACCACTGATCAGTTTTTTATTGCTCTAAAGGTTAGTCCATGTCTTCACCAGAGCTTACTACGCCTTGTCGGCACACTCCCAAAAATGGTCATCTTTGTTTCTGTCCATGCCATGGGACATTCTACGAACTATGAAACTTTTAGTGGCAGTATCCACCCTACCCAATGTGTTCAAGATGCAATCTATGGTGAAACAGTTTTTTTACGTGAAACATTGTTCATTTCGGTCAGCGTAGGGGTTAGCTCGCTAAAACCACATGTACAGTAAAAGCTGGATGATACGATCACGGCTAATACGAATTTCCGGATGATACGAATTTTTCTGTGGTCCCGGCCCACCCCCATTACTTTGCAACGTGCTAGAGAACGGTTGTTACGAATCGATTTTCAGCCTGCGTCGGTTGATACGAATAAACGCCGCCCCACCGACGGCCGCGAAAGAGAACAGCGCGCAGTCACGTGCTTTCTCTCCTTCTCTTTTGGTGCGGAGGCGCGGCGCCGGACAGCGCGGACTCCGTGACTGGGCCGAAGAGTTTGAAGCGGTGGCGCTTTTGTACTTTTCCTCCTTTTCTGCAAGCCGTCAGATGGAGTGGCTGCTGCGCTTCGGGCCGCGTTCTTCGTGTTTGCGCCATTTTGCCCAGTCGCAGCGAGCTATGTCTCGCAAGCAGAAAGCACTCTCCTTTAAAGAGAAATTAGACATTCTTCGAAAGGTCGATGAGAATCCCAAGAGGAAGCGGACGGAGTTGGCTAAGGAGCTAGGCCTCGCAACGTCAACACTGAGCACAATTGTTGCACAGCGAGACTATCATGAAAAACGTGCTTTCGTTCAACGTCAACGCGAAGCAAGTGAATTCGAACACGCTTATTTCGAACATACCGCGCACCGACAATGCTCTTAGCAGCGCGCGAAATCACGGGGCGGCGCCTCGGACCGGCATTGCTCCGACACCGCCATAGAGCAAAAGCTCAGGAGAGACCCCTCAATGCCGCGCGCGAAGGAACGGGAAAAAAAAACCCGCGGCGGAAATTTCACCCTCTCTCAAATTGCAAGGTCGCCGTTTCTGCATTGCACCGGAACAAGCGTGTACGTGCCGACTAGAGTGTTCTAGACAACCTATTCTAGCACACACTAGTGCCGACGTCTCAGCCACGCGAATAAAATGGCAGTGAACCCTTCTCCTCTATTTTCTAGTCACATTTTGACCTTGCACGCTGCGGCAGCAGCGCAGAGGGAAGCAGCGGCGGAGGCACAGTTGGGCCAACGAAACTGCCACGCCTGCAAACGCTCGCTTTCCGATAACGGCAGAAAACGAAACTTCAGGGGGCGGCTAAAATAAGCTGGCGCCAGCACGGCGGCGGGCGCGCACGGAGATGTGCGCACGGAGTCGAAGGTGAGAGAGCTACGAGGGAGTTGAGAGGGAGGGCGAGGAGAGCCACCGAAGCGGCGGAGTTGATGCAGCCAAATCCGCTTCCCTGCCGCCCTCCTCCCTCACCTTCGACGGTCTCCGCACGCACCCGTGTGCCGGCGCCACCCGCTCGCTCCCTGAAGCTTCGTTTTCTGTCGTTGTCGGGAAGCGACCGTTAGCCGGCGTGGGCAGTTTCGTGGCCCGCGCTTGCTATGCGCTTGCGCACCGCGATATTTCACGTCTCGCACCGTTCGTGCATCGTGCTATGGTGCACGAATACTTCAAAAATACGTCCTTTTAATTCGAACAAATTTTCGGGCCCCTTCGAGTTCGAATTATCGAGATTCGACAGTAGTTTTAATTGTGTTTCGATGATACGAATTTCGGCTAATACGAATATTTTTTGTGACCCCGTGAGATTCGTATCATCGAGCTTTTACTGTACCTTTACATGTATGTAACAAGATGTAATGAAAACATGTAATACACTAATATCTGTTTTATTTTTGCAACCGTACTACCCAGATGCCTTACTTTAATCAGTATACAGTCACCAATGGATTTTTCTAGACTCCAAAAATTTGGACTTGATGAATCTTGGAGGCCGCCTTGGTGTATTTTCCGTTGGCTTGGCCAGGCTTGACTACCAGTGGCCCGCTCTATAGCCTCCAAGATTGGGAGGCACACGCTATCAATACAGAGTGCGTGTCATTCTCCAGTCTTGGAGGCCATGCCCGCTCTTTCTTGGCTGACAAAACGCACAAGGGGATGCCACTTTTTTTTTTTTGTTCTTTTTCGGTTAGCCCTATCATCATAATCCCTTGATGCTGAATCCGTCTTTTTACTTTTGGTCACCATTCTGCACGTAGTGTGTCCACAGAGCAAGTGTGTCTCGGAGACGTCGCATCTTTGCGTGTCCTTGTGCGGCTTCGCATTTCTGTGCTCGGCACCACCTCCGGTGCCTTCGCGAGAGCCAAGTGGTGTGAAGAAACATGGCTTGTTTCTTTGATCTCCATGGGGATTTCCATTGACGAAGATCACCAACGCGGAGATGCTCTTGTCCACTGTATACGGAGACTACGTCACTTGCGTAAATGCAAGCAAATCTGATCGCCTCCAAGCATAGTATGATGCAGGGCATCATTAGAATATTCTTAAGCCATTCTATGCCTCAAATTTTTTCTTTTGGCTGAACGGATTTTTTGGACTTTGATTTCTCTATCTTTCAGTCCCCACGAAGTCCGGAAAATCAGTTGGCAACTGTATAATATATAGTCTTCTGCAGAGGCTGTGGGTTCAGCATTTACAGACAAGTTAACTTTTCTTCCACTTTTATTTCTTTTTCTATTATCAAAATTAGGAAACATTAAAGTACGTTCCTCCACAGTATTTGGGGATTCTGTCCAGCTTATGTCCTGGAAGAGGTGGTCCGTGAAGCATTGGTGGCGTGATCATGAAATTGGTCCCGAGTTTTCAACCGCCCCGTCACCATCTACACATTGGGCACGCATGATGTCAGTCGGGCAAACTATCCGACTGGCTGCCCACAGTTTGTCATCTATAATTATTTCAACTTTGTGGTGAACAAATGTTGTTCATAATAGTTGGAATGTTGGTAATTTGTTTCTGTTTTGTTAAGTAACAGAAATAGAACACACAACAACAACCTATCACAACACTCAAGCACTTCTGGCACACAGCAAGTGTCGTTTGAATGTGTTACAACGTGCTCCATGTTGACGCAAGCTGCACGGTCAGTGCCGGTCTCGAGCATTCTTTTCGTGAGGACCATGAATCACAATTGTTGCGTTGTGGGCTACAAATCTAGCGATTGGCGACATGTCAAGCTGCGACATTGTGTCTCTCCACAAGGTAACATGCGAGCAGAGTGGCTGCAGCGCATCGGGCTGTCGGTACCCGATCGGCACCACGATTTAGGCGTTTGTGGCCGTCACTTTACGCCAGAGGATTACTACCACAATAGAGAGGTTTGGTTTCTCGGGTATTCCAGTAAATGCAGGCAGACTGGGAGTTTTGCCGGATTGGCAAACGTGAGTGACCTGCAGGGTACAGCCCCTGGTGGCGCAGAGCTCAACCAGAGAAACAGAGAGCTAGTGTAACAGTAACCAAATGCATTCTACTTTGCTACTGGTGTAAATTTTCAGCAGCAGTGTAATCGTGATCTCGTTGTCTTTTTAAATGTTTAAAATATTTTACATTTGGTTAAAGCAATATTAGGGCCGCGTTGCTGGTTGAGCTCTCAACAGCTGGCTGAGCTGTGCACCACCAAGTGGCTGCACCTGCGCCCAATCGTCAAAACGCGCAGCTCACCTGCCGGAATACTGGACACGCTCAACACTGCAAAAGAACGCTCGCTATGTGCGCTGCTTGGATAGCTGTCGCTGGGGATCGATGGCCAGGCGGTAAGCGGAGAAGTTGGAGAAACTTTGTGCGCTGGCTCCAAGACACCGGAAGTAGACGACACGACATCACATCACGACGCTGAGCCAGTGAACGCAGAGCTTAGCCCTTATCGCTTGATGAATGAGTTGTGGAGGAAAAGCATGGCTAGGGAGGAGGGTAACTTGTAATCATCTGCAGCTCTCTTGATATGAGACATGTGGTACAAATGTTTTACTGTAGCCTGTAGCTACACCCTACGAGTCTACAAAATTCGTACAAACCGTTTCAGGGAACCTTCAACACTTTGCCTATTTCCATCGATAGCATGTTATCGATGGTTACAAATTCAAATTTTCGCGCTCTCTGAGCGCTTCTGGTCAGCTAACACCATCTAATGGGTTAAAGAGAAACTATTTTATCAGTTTTGCTTTTGCGTTTCTCTTTTAAACTGCACGGCGATTGTTAAAGTGCATTCATAGTCGGGGAGTCGAGCGCTCGTAGTTTCAAAGATGGCATCGATGTCGCGTGCCGCTGCTCCACGGAAACGGCGAATTCCAATGGATTCCGATGCATCCGGGCTTGAATTTCTGGATTATGACAGCAGCAGAGACTTGGAAGACGGCTTCGATTCATCAGACGTTAGTATGGACAGCGAAAGTGCATCAAACCGCCCCAGAACGTCAACAGGCATCCACGAGTGATTTTCGCTTTCTTCTCGGGTAGTTTCATCGCTGCTGCGCATTGATCTAAGTACATCCGACGTGTTCTAAAGGTTCCTTGGGCAGGCGAACAACGTCATTTGGAAATTAACAGTCAGAAATGATCAGAAATTAACGGCCGGCGGCCACGCAGAGAGTGGAGTTATGTGCACGAAGACGGCCAGGAGTGGACTTTGGCATTGCGCTCCGGATTGCCCCGCAGCGGTTCGTAAGGCCGCAGCGGTTCACTAAGGCTAATGTCTTCCGATGTATCTAAAGCAATTTTGTACATACAGAGCTTATATTTGCAGGATTATTGCATGTGGCCCTTGTGTTCAAAGCATATATTTAGAATATTTTTTGTTTGTTTTGTGCAAAGCAGCATTGATGTTTTTGTCTAACTTCTTTTGCGTTAGAATTTTTGTTTCGATAGCTTTTTTCAAAATGTTGTTAATAAATATGTTGTTTTAAATTAATACCATTGGAAAGATAATTTCCTCCTCTGCAATTTGATACTATACACTTTAACATCAAACATTTTCTGTGGCAGGAAAAAAATTGATATTTCCTAGACCACCTGAAAACTACTGATTTTCCAGTGGTCACGAAAGTGTTAAAAAAAATACGTCTGAGCAACTAGCCCAATGTGAGGTTCTCTCGACTGTTGTTGCCCAGATGGCGCTAATGAGCTGAAGTTGGCTGGCTAAAGGACTTCCCACGATGAGTGCACTGACCGGCTTGATGCCGCAAAGCTGGTGTCGGAACATCTCGCTGTGGATCATGACAGACCGGTCACTTCCCAGGAATGGCAGGCACCACCCCTGGGCCACGTCACTCCAGAACAGGGTATTCCTGGAACACACCGGCCTCAACATTTGAAGGCCAACTGCAGGATAATTTCACTCTGACTAAAAACATCCTAGGTCGTAAGATTGCTTGCTGCTTTTAAACACTTATTTCTCAGTGAAGATCAATAAAAAGCTATGTAGGATATGAGACATTTCTGAGTTGACAACAAACTCACGATTTGAGATTAATGAAAAAAAAGGAAACTTAAATGTCTATACCCGGTAAAAGCATGTCTGTTTGTAGGACAAATGCCTCTGCCCGAAGATTTCCAACAGGTACTCTTATCTTACATCAATGCAAGCTTTTTTTTTTTCGTTCTTTCTTTCTTGGCTCGTTTATGTAATCACAAAATTTCTCAAGTTTTGCCCCATTTGTCTGCTCTGAAAAAAATTTCTTCCCCTCTGAGTTGTGCACCAGTTCGGTTGTTAAAATTGCACAGATTTTTGTATTTATAGTGACACAGTTATAATACTAACTTCAATGACTGCTTTATATTTCAAACTGTTCTATTATGGTTGTATATCAATATGTTTTATAAATATTGTATAATAATCATCTATCCTCTAGATTTTTGTACACTCCTTGCTATTATCCCTGATGAGATTAGCAGTGGTCTTAAATAAACAAATAAATAAGTAAATAAAACTCACACCATAACCTACCTTCAATTGACTTAACCTCATCACTCGACCTAATTACCTGCAAAAGCTGTTTCTATTCCCTCAGAATAAGGGGTGTGCGAACACAGAATAGTAGATTTGAAATCGAATATGGAATTGAATCAAGCAATAACGCCAATATTGAATTTAGTGTCCAATATCATAAAATATATCACTAAGTTTAATGCTTACAAATTTTCAGCAACACACCGCTGCAAGCAATCAGTAACTTGGGTACATGGAAATCAAGACATACAGTCTACACTTACTAAAGAGAACTCCAAATTATTATGCCAGCACCGATTACAGAGTTGTGTGGGACGCGAGCGTGGCTGGAAATCAGCAGACAGAAGCGAGTAGTGCGTCCCTGAAGAACAAGCAACAAGTAACTTTTATTTTCTAATTGTACAGCCTCTACGGCTCGGTTGCGCACCCTCGCACCACTTCCCATTCCCGCACACAACGTGATAAGATTTCACCGAGTCAAAGATAGGAGAGGGTGTCTGGCTGCTGCTGTGCGACAGTGAGGCCGCCACATCCCTTCCCCTCCTAGTGAGTTAACGAACATTCATAGGACGATTTAAATTGTTCACAAGTCCATACGACGGGGCGCCTGAAGGCTCGTCCACTGCATGTCCTTGTGACTTGGCGTGTTTGAACGAGTAGAGCCTTGGAGGGTGGTGTCACAGGTGGTGTTGCATGTGAAACGGTGTCTGCATCTTCAATGTGCGCTTCTTCTTCTTCTTTCTGGGGTTTTACGTGCCAAAACCAGTTCTGATTATGAGGCACGCCGTAGTGGAGGGCTCCGGATTAATTTTGACCACCTGGGGTTCTTTAACGTGCACTACAACGCAATTCAATGTGCGCTGGCTTCAGCCGATCGAGTGATACCACTTCGTGACGACCGTGCATGTCGATAGTGAACTGCTTGTTACCTCGACGTAGCACTCGGAATGGCCCGTTATACGGTGGTTGGAGTGGCCGATGAACTGCGTCATGGCGCACAAACACGTGTGTGCACGAACCGAGTTCTGATGGTACGTACACCGCGCGCGGCGCTGCCCGTCGTGGTGGCGTAGCTCGAAAGTTTTCCATTATGTCTCGTAGTCTAAGTGCGTAGGCTGCGGTAGCTGTACAGCCATCTTGCAGTCGGACTGCCCGTGACGAATTCTCCTGGAAGGCGCAGTGTCGTTCCATAGACCAGTTCTGCCGCGCTGCAGTCGATGTCTGTCTTGACAGCTGTCCGTATTCCCAAGAGAATGCGTGGTAGTGCTTCCATCCAGTTGCGCTCTTCTGTTGCGGCGAGCGCAGACTTGAGCTGGCGGTGGAAACGCTCCACCATGCCGTTGCTAATCGGGTGGTAGGCGGTTGTTCTGATGCGAGAAGAACCAATGAAACAGGTAATGCTGGCGAAAAGTGATGATTCGAACTGCCTTCCACGGTCGGTTGTTATTATGGATGGTGCACCGAAACGAGCAACCCAGTGGTGCAAAAAGGCGCGGGCAACCGTGTCAGCAGTGATATCCGCTATAGGTATGGCCTCAGCCCAGCGCGTGAATCTATCAATGCATGTCAGTAAATAGGCATGCTCCTGGCAAGGCGGCAGAGGTCCGACAATGTCGAGGTGGACGTGGTCGAAACGCGCGTCTGGAGGTGCGAGCTTTGCCAACGGGGTCACAGTATGACGATGAATTTTGGCACGCTGACATGGTATGCATTCTCTTGCCCAGCAACGCACGTCTCGGTTGATACCTGGCCAGATGAACCTTGCTGTGAGCAACTTCTGCGTAGCTTTGATTCCAGGATGCGACAGCTTGTGAACAGAAAGAAAAATGCGGCGACGTAGATTGGCAGGCACGAAGGGACGTGGGTTGCCCGTGGAGGTGTCATAGCAAATCTGGCCGCCTGATCCCGGAATCTGCATCCACTGTAGTTTGAGGGCCGTTTTTGTTGTTAGGAGGCCTTTTAGCTTTTCGTCTTCTTTTTGGGCTGCCGCCAGCGCATCGAAGTTAACTGCTTCTGGATCGTTGACGAAGTTTATAGCGGTCCGCGACAGGGCGTCGGCAACGACGTTGTCGCTCCCTTTTACGTGGCGGATGTCTGTCGTGAACTCGGAGATGTATGCCAGTTGCCGAAGTTCACGGGCCGTGTGCGTGCCACCGTCCAAATGCATAGAGCAGAGAGCATAGGTCAGCGGCTTATGGTCGGTTAAAATGAAGAACTCGACGCCTTCCAAGAAATGCCGGAAGTTGCGTATACTTGAGTAGACGGCTAGCAGTTCACGCCCGAAAGTGCTGTAGCGGCGCTCAGTAGGCGTCAGCTTCCTCAAGAAGAATGCAGTTAGGTGCCATGTGCCGTCGCTCAGCTGTTGCAACACGGCACCGATGGCCGTGTCTGAGGCATCGACCATTAAACACTGGGGAATTCCTGGCTGTGGGCATGCCAGGAGAGCCGCATTTCCCAAGGCCTGCTTGCTTTGGTTGAAGGCATTTTTCGCTTCTTCGCACCAAGGCAGGTCATTCGAAGATCCTTGCGTTGCCTTCAGCAGTCCGTGAAGTGGTTGTATGATATGTGCGCATTTAGGCACAAAACGGCGGTAGAAGTTTAGCAATCCGAGAAATTCACGGAGTTGGCGCTTGGTGGTCGGCAGTGGAAAATCTTGTATGGACTGCACTTCAGATCGGTGTGGCTGTACTACCGAGTTCGAAATGATGTGGCCCAGAAATGATAACTCAGGCATGCCGAGTTCACTCTTGGCTGCGTTGACGATAACGCCGTGTTCAGATAGGCGCCGAAAAACAATCCACAGGTGCGCTTCATGTTCTTCTGGGGTGGTGCTCGCGATAAGCAAGTCATCCAGGTAGGTGTGACAAAAATTGAGGCCCCGTAGAGCACCGTCGATAAACCTTTGGAACGTTAGACCCGCGTTGCGAAGGCCAGCGCGGTCGTTTGAACCCCGGTGCCACGGCGGTAGCCGTGGTGCCGGGCGCCGACGCGAAGCGGCGGTCGTTGGGGTGCTGCGGAGCGCAGCGTAGCAACACCCCAAATAAAAAATACTGCTCCAGTCAGGTAGACTGCTCCCTCCCTGATAGTGAGATTATATTTGGATCATCAAAACAGTGATGCGTTTATAATACCACCGATCCCAACAGCAGGCTAGTCACCACCAGCCCAGCATTTTCTCCGTCAACGCCTCCTCCGTTCCAACGGCGGCGGCTAGAAACATGGTACGCGCGAGCGGCGCAGCGTGGCGCCAGCGGTCGAGCGCTGTATCTACTAGCAATTGGAAATACGCTGCCCGATCTTGGAGGCCGCCATGTTGGATTTCTTGGCTTCCAGTGCCCCCCTGTATAGCCTTCAAGATCAGTAGACGTACGCTATTCCCTCGTCTCCGAGGCCATGCCCGCTCTTCCTTGGCCGACAAAACGTTCTAAAAAGCTGCACTTGCTTTTATTTTTTTTTTGTTCGGTCCGTACGCTGTGTGTGGGTGAAAGCTTGCGAGGGTCAGCCAGCAACCGCAATTTATTCTCACGCACGCGAGAGAGGAAGGCGGCCGGAGGCGCGTGCGGACTTCGTTCGCTCGCGGGGCACGGGGAGAAGGCGGCGGAGACGGTGGGGAGTTGCATTCTGCTCTTGCGGCTGCCGACGGAGCTGCCGCGCAGGCACCGTATCTTGAAAGCGATCTGCTGTGTGGCCGAAGTGTGCGCCCGCGATCTGCGATGGGTACAAAGGGCGTGCGCCGAGTGCCACTAGCTTCGTATGCGCCGTTTTTTTTTTCAATTTTTTTTCCGACGTTCGCGTTGAAGCGAGAATAGACAGAGCGAAGGTCAATATGCAGTCATCGAGCGAGATGTGTTCATGTAACCTGTGCGCGCGTGACACCGTGATTATTTAGTTAATAAACGCATATTTACAACTTTATACGGCCGATAAAACTAACATCCGTACTTCGTATCGCTGTCTATTAATTGGCTATCGCAATCGATGCTCCGCCTTTTGGGCGAAATTGCGACATTTTTCTTAAGCCTCACAATTTTTTTCTCTTGGGGGGGGGGGATGTTCGGACTGCTCGATTTTTCAGTCCCCGCGAAGTCCGGAAAATGGGTCGGCTACTGCACTCGGAAAGTGAAGCATTCAACTGTGTGCCACCCGTTCTAAATGCAAAGCATCCCGATGCTCGTGTGTCACACAAGATTTTTTTTTTGGATGACTAGGTATCAAGCGCTGCCACAAAATCGTTTACACGCGTGGATATTATCGCTTTCTAACGTGGCTACTGATTTCACCGCGCACGAAATGTTTCATACAGATCTATTTCTACGAAAATAAACGGTCCCTGACTGCACTACAAGAAAAGGGATGCTAAAACAGAATTAACCAGGTCATGTTCGTGTTGTTTTAAACACACGAGAAAATCTATATTTTAATTTTCAACAATGACAGGTCGATCGATCTTTATTGCAGTGGTTTTCTCACTACACTTTGTTATTTTTGACACATTTTGCTCGGTTCTGCATATTTCTGAACATCTCCTCGCTTTGTTTACTCAAGGCAAACCGCAGTCTTCAAAGCAAATGCGCGAAGAAGCGTTTCCATCACATTATGGCATTTAGGGAGTTCGATGAAATACCGCAAGGAGCTTCTCAGCTTTGCGATATCAACAAGTTCACCAAGTGGAAGTGAACTTGTCGCTCTTTATCCGGTGCAGCCAGAGATAGCACGGCGCTTGCTGTCGCTCTTTCCGCTTAAACTGGTATCACGAAAAGTGCTTTCCCGGACTCCCGGCGGTTGCTGCACCCGAGCATGCAGCACCCGGGCATTTCCTTTCGTTTTGTTTTAAGTCTACGAAAGGTACATATACACTAAATTATACAACATGCAAAATCTGACCTCGTTGATGACTCGTACGCGTGGCGTGTGCGAGCGATGTCTGTCTGCTTATCTCCTCCGGCGCGGCTTAGATCCACCATCTATAGTGGAAAGTGATCACCTGACGGCAACTGACCAATCGGCGGCGCGGCGGCTAAGAGAAAAGGGCTGCGGTACTTTCTAGGTTCCAGTGACCTTAATTGGGACCTACACGCTAGAGCTTTCTCGTCTCCTGTTTGCAGCTAAGGTTGCAACTAAGGCTCGCCCTATCGTCACGTTGAACGTTTCAATTCCCAGGTGGTGCAATTGGCGATAGACGCCGTCAAATCCGAGACTGTTTGGCGCAGTTAGGCGCAATTTTCGTCGATTGTATCAGGATGGCGCAGTAAATCACAATTGGCGCACTTTGGCGCAGTTGACGCAGGAGTGGAATCACTGGTGTCAGATCAGAAAATTCGCCGAATATGGAAGTGAAGCAAAGAGAGCTTCTCCTTCTTTTTCCTTCCTCCATGATTGTGAGGCCCATTTGCGCGACAGACGAAAGTGCAGAGCACGCATCGCGTGACTTGATCATCCCTCTGCACATGGCCTTCATTGGTGCTGTGCAGGTCGACCACAGTGGGGGACGACATTAAAGCGTAGACGCCTTTTCATTGTCAGGTTCAGAGTGATTTACAGGTGTTGGCAAGTTTGCCCAACGCTCCCTGCGCCCTCTCCCCCTCTCGTCCATCTGCCGTCCGTGCGAACGCATGCAACTGGTCAGTCAGTGTCAGTGGCATAGCCAAGGAGGGGGACGCACCAGAATACAGTCAACTCCCGTCTATTCGACGTAGCTTAATTTGACTTATGGCTTAATTCGAATGCACTGAAGAGCCCCAGCTAGAAACCATACATTGCTATGGAAGGAAAACTCATTCAGTTTGAACGTAATAGCCTGCCACTTCGGTTCATTCGATTCCCCTCACTGAGGCCCCCTCATACTCATAGCGACTACTAAAAATGTGCAAACAAACTCAACAGACGATGCTACTGCCTTTCTCTCTTTTGAGGATTTTGTCAATGCCCACAACGGTGTTCAGGTTTGTGGATCACTCACCAATGCCAACACTCGTGGCAAGATGACAGTTGAATGCTACTGGGGCAACTTTAAACATGTTGGCACTCTGCCACACGCTGGTTCAGCCACGCTTCAAGAGGAAGAGGCAAATAGACATTACAGACTACTTCAAGTAGTAAAGAAACACTGTAATGCATTAATTTTGCTGCCATTTGTAATTTCGACCTTTCATATACTTCAACCAAATCTTGCAGTCTCCACAGGGGTCAAATTAATTGAGAGTTGACTATACAGGGTGTCCCAACTATCATGCA
The DNA here is from genome assembly GCF_013339745.2 of Dermacentor silvarum. NCBI lineage: Eukaryota > Metazoa > Arthropoda > Arachnida > Ixodida > Ixodidae > Dermacentor > Dermacentor silvarum. The sequence goes on from NC_051160.1 coordinate 162,592,676, forward strand.
CCAAGATTCAAAAATATGCAAATGTCACGTAGCTGGACAGAACCAAGGTAATGTTTGCCTTCGGTTGGAGATACTTCGATAATTAATCAACTTCTCAAATATTATAATTGGACAAAAAAAGTGGCAATGAGAAAATTGTAGAGAAACATGAAAAACTTGATACAGCTTTCTGTTGCTCAATACATGCTACATAAAAGTTTTTCCAAGTGTGAAAGAAGCCCGTGAATACAAGCAAAATTGCCAAGTGAATGGCTGCTCGAGGCACTTTGCGTGTATTTGTGGGCTTCTTTCAAGTGCATCTACATCCGAGTGAGTTCAGGACCTGACACATGCTTCGCACGACTGTTAATCAGCAAAAGCCGACTTTCTCCCCTCAAGATGGTATCACTTCCTCGCCTGGAGCTCCTGGCATGCGTAATAGCAGCGCGGCTAAGCTGCTACGTGAAAAGAGTACATTTCCTTCAGCATGCCCCAGTTTCCGCCTCAATGTTGGAATAAATGGTTGTTTCCGTCTCGCGTCTGCGGACCAGTTCTTTCGCTACACTCCGAACAAATTGCACTGACGAGTACCAGATTGTGCTCGAACCACAACCGGCCACACGCACTGCAGCTGGCTCTGAAGTTCCGGTTGAGAAACTCGCGTTGAAACCTGGCCGTCGCACCGGGGAAGGTGGTACTAGCATTGCCGAGGCATGCACCACCGTTGTCAGGTGCTTGGATGGCAAGACGACGCTGACATTTGGCCTCAACATCACGCTCCCGCAACTTGGCGGCGGCGGCTCTTCGCTGATGTTTCACCTGCGCTTCGGAATCCCTTGGGCTAGAATCAACTCCTCGATGACGAGCCTTTTCCCGAGCGCGTTCATTGTGGATGTATCTCCATCTAATTACTTCAAAATTAAATCTGTCCGTTATGTAAGACAATGAATGGCTCATATCCCCGTAAACGTGGCCTCCACATTACAACGACAAAAGAGAATTGAAATTCTATGCTGGAATGATTAGCAGCAACCCAGCCAGCTGTGGAAGCAGATGACAACGACGAATGTGGGAGCAGTAGCACGAGCGCAAACCGAGGGGCGCTAACGAGCCAGCTGCAGAAGAAGACGATGACGCTCGAGTTAATGCTGATGATGATATATTTTTTTCCTACATGGACGCCACCGAAATCTGTGAGTTATAACAAGTTTCGCTTGAAAAATTCCCGTCTGTCAAGGTAATTTCTGCACGTCTCGTTTTTTTCTGATTATCATGAGGAGGCATGCTATATCTTTTTTGATGAATCAGCAGTCTGTTACATTCAGGTGCACTTCTATTTTCTTGTTTAAAATCCTCAAAAATTGGCTGCGTGTTAAATTCAGGGGCACGTCAGAATCGGGTATATACCATGACAAATAATGGTTGCCAATATAACATTGGATCCAAAAGCACGACACTCATAAAGTGTGGAAAAATGGCAATTAGGAATGGTGTCAGGAAAGGAGACAATCCTTCTGAAATTATTCAGTGCATGTTTGAAAAAAGTATGCATGATGCTAGGTCATTGGCAACAATTAGTTGCAAGGACTAATGGGCAATACTTTGTCACTTGCAATTGTATAATGTCGAGTAATGCTAGATCCCAAAAATCAGCTTCACCACAATAGAGCGGTCTTACGCGGTGAAGCATACGCGACGTATTGCGGTGAAGCATACTAAAAGCGAAAAGGGGGCAACTGTCACCAGACACAGCATCTACTCCTTAATTATGCACACGTACACTGGCCACTTCCAGTCACAGCATGAGCACTGATATGCCTAACAAGTGTACTGGCAGGCCTTCAGAGCCATTTCAGATATGCCTGTGGCAATGTGAGCCCCTCGGAGCCCTCTTGCAGCCCCTAGGGAGTCTGCCAAAATCGGATGTTGACTGTACTTCACTATGGTGTGTGAACTGTTAAGCCATATTTTAACTACTTCCATTTTTGTATAGTGTTTATCTCATGAATTACTTCTGTTATGCTCCTCCTGCTTGGTCCTCGCACCGCAGGGTTTTAAATAAATAAATAAGAACTAGCCCACTTCGCAGCTCGTGGAGTAAAGCAAAGAATAATTTGAGGACACCTAAGCACTCCTTATGCATTGTGAATGCAAAAGCATTAATGTCCAATTGAACGCCGCTGAGCAGTCCTTAGAGTTACGAACTCCTCGCAGACAAGTGAGCATGTTGACATGCTTTGCCAATGCCTCCTTGATAGCACAAGGCCGGTGCACTTCGATCCGTGACGTCATGCTACCTTGCCAAACTGCCATTGGGACGCTTCCGAGTAAGCCGCGGTGATTTTGACGTCACCGCTTTCGTCACACCGGGCTTGGCAATGGCAATTTCGGTCCAAGTAGCAAGATGTCATAAAGCAGAGTGCACAGACCTGCTACTAGGAGGTGCTGGTTTAGTCCAGTTGGTAAGACACTCGCCTTTCAAGTGTGGTCGTGGGTTCGAAACAGACTACCGTCAATGTTTTTCCTTTCGGATTTATTCTGTTGTTTTATACACAATTTCTTTACAGCGATTACCAAGGCGAAGTTAGAACAGCAGGCAAGAGCTTGTGCAGACAAGGAACGCACTGATAACACAGGCTTGCTAGAGTGAGGGTGACACGGCGATGCCCTCTCTCCTCACTCAACACCTGGCATGCCAGTAGGTGTGCCCTTTCGCCCGCTCTGGTCCATCAAGGCGTGTGCATGACGTGGTGTTGCAGCCAATGGGAATTTAGGTGCCGTTTTACGGCTACAAACACTGGATTTCGCTCAATGGACCATTTGATGCTTTCACATAAAAAATGCAGGAGCCTATTTGCTGTCTGTGATGTGCATACCTGCGATCCAGACGGGTGTGGCGTGGAGGAAGTGGCTTGGTGAAGAGCTTCTCACGAGCCTGGCGACGCAGATCGACAAGCTCAGACGCATGCGCCAGCCCGTACATGGCACTCTGCCAGGTGCCGTAGTTGATCTTCATGCCCTACACACAGGAACACACACCCTCAACCACGTGTGACAGACAATCAATTACGAGCACAGGCCATAATTGCATCTTAGATTATGAAAAGATGTTGCAGTAGATGCCAGCATTCATGGAGGCATTGAATAGTGATGCACAGAGAATGCATACATTAATATCTCTGGATACATCTACATGGATTCTACAAATACTGTAATTCTTTGCTAAAAATGTGAGAAAATGGCGAATAAGAATGGTGTCAGGAAAGGAGACACAATCCTTCTGCAATTATTCAGTGCATGCTTGAAAAACTTATGCAAGACGCTAGGTTATTGGCAACAATTGCAAGGACTAATGGGCAATGCATTGTGACTTGCAATTTGCAGATGGCATGTTGTTGTTTAGCAACATTGGCTTACAACGGGGCTGTGCAATTACTCAAATATCACCAAACCGAATTAAATAGTGAACCCGCAATTAATTTGAGTTGTAAATCAACTATCTACTATATTCAATATTTAGAATATCCAGTATATTCGGTGTGGAGACACGTGCCGTGATGCATCTGATATGTACCACTAAGTTCCTTGTGTTCGATGCGGCGCAAGCAAGCACCTAACTGTCGTTTTCACTGTAAAAGAGCACCGAGTGCGCTGCAACATACCGCCCTGACTGATGCAGTTGCACACTTTGCCTCAGCGAACACTTTTGCCCTACTGGATGCGCTGCCCAATGTAAGCCTGATCTGGGGATTGCACACATCGCGCCCATACAAACATACTAGCAGCAAGCATTCTGCAACAGTTTGCAAGCCCTTACATCAACCAGCAACGAATTTTCACCATGGCCATTAGGCCTAATTGGCACTGCATCACCATGCGCAGGCGACAAAAGTTACGATTTGGTGCCTAATGCCACAATCTATTTGCAGCAGCTGTGCAACACTCGGAAAGCCGACAAACCGCCTCCCAAATGAAAGTGGGTGTACAGGATGGCAAAAAAAAAAAGGTTCATGGGCAACCACCATCTTTGCGATACAGCCTGCGGTGGCCTCTCATAATTAATGCCGTTGTAGCTTTGAGCAATCCTTCACAAGACTAGCTTTGGATATACACGGCAGGCACGAAAGTGCCGTGACTGGTGCACTGAGTACATTTGCTCGGATGGCAGATGGATGAGCAAGAGGGGGAGCGGGGGGGACAGCATTGGCCCTTCAGGTTCGGAACATTTGACAGGTAGCAAATGATGCTGAACCCGACAAAAAAAAAAAAGCATCTGCTCTTTATATTTATTTATTACATACTGACGTCCGAAGACCAAGCAGGAGGAGCAAAAAAGGGAACATAGTGAAAGAAATGAACAAGTTATACAACACGTTATACTAAACATTGCTACTGACAGACAAGCATACACTAACAAAGATGATTAACCGTTTCACTGCCAGGTTTTTTTCTGACTGCTCCTCACCCCCTGCCGGGTATTTTTTTCATGTTGGTTCAGTGGAAATTTCATGCTAGTAATGCACCATGATACTCCACAGGACATGTAAAAATATTCATCAGCAGTTCTTGAATTTCTTCGTCCGTCAAAGCGCGGACGCACGTAGCGTGCTGACTCGCCACGGTGCTGCGCTCTGCCGAGACGAGACGACGCGGGTATAAACACGTGCGCTCCATCTGTTGTCTAAAATTCAATTTACAAGTCCTATGTATGACCTTTCCATAGATGGCGAGATGAACGCAATTTTTTTTTTGCACGAGTTGTCTCGGGAGTGGCAGGGAGCGAGTTTAAAAAGCAACACGAGTATACTCGGGGGTAGCAGGGAGTGCGCATGGGTGGTTTCACGAGTTATCTCGGTAGTGGCAGTTAAAGGGTTAAATATACATGTGTAGAAAAAATTTGGGCAACTATGTACCAACAGTTTTATGCACACAAGGGTAAAGCAAACACAACTTAGGTAATGCGTTGTCATAATGTAGTATGGCATTAACAACAACGTAGTTTACACGAAAAGATGCATAAGTCGGGAAAGCCACGTTCTGGAAAAACATCTGAAGGCAGTGCATTCCCCCCATATGCTAATGGTTGGCAGATAAAACGGGTGTTTGAAAAGGTTAGTATGTGCAAAGTATGGTGTCAGATCATGATTGTGACAATGTCTGGTCTGCCGGGAAGAAAAGGGGGAAATGAATTGACCGGCATCGATATTGAACTGCCGATTTTGGCACCACATTGGCGCCGACTGTGGTCAACCCGCACAGCACCAACGATGGCGACGTGTGGAGCAGTGGTTGAACTACGTGATGTGCAGTCTGTGCTTTTGTCTTTTGTGCTAATTTGGCCTTACGATAATGCACCTGCTGTAAAGATGGGAAAGCCCTTCTGTATTTTGGAGGAAAACTGAAAAGCAAAGCTTTCTATGCAATAAAAGATTGCCATAAAACACAGGTCAACTATTCAAGGAGTACTGTTACATAGTAGTTTGTACTGCTATGGAAAGACGTTGTGAGGAAGAGGAAGGTGATGCAACGCTGGCATCGATCAGTGGTATTGCTCTGCCCTGTGTTATAGAGCTATGCAGTTTCCCTCTATACACATATCCTTTGTAATTATTCTTCCCCGTAATATTTGGTAGAGGTATGGGATAGCATCGTTAGCCATGGCAGCAGAACAGACGTGACTTCCGCTGCGGAGATCCAGATCCGAGTTGTGGCAAGTGTATTACAGGAAGAGATATTATGATGCTGCCCAGCCCACTCAGACAGCACCGCCAAGTTGTCCTCTCCTACCCATTTTGTATCGAGCGTAATGCACACAGTGGTCACTACAAGAAGAAGCCGTTTATTGATGACACGGGAACGCACATATAGCTGCGCTTGCGCACAGCTTTGCCCTCCTTGTTCGCACAGTGTTGCTGCCTTGGCTGGCCGTTGCATCCTCCTTTCTTTGAAGAATGAAAACACTGAAAACACAGCACTGAAAGCACTCAAAGCACTCAACATCGATGCGTAGCAGTCGACACTACTAGGCTGTTTCAGTCTGCTGGAACCCGTGCGTGTAGGCCAGGCGGTCTGGGGGTCTTCGCGGTCTGGTAGATCGTCGCAGTGAATCTGCAATGTTGGGCACGCCTGGTGTGCCTGCTGGTGGTCGGTCCTGTGTGGCCTGCGGAGGTTCTTGCCGCTGCTGTGTGACTGCGCTCGGAGATGAATCGGGGGCGTCGTCGCAGTCGTCCGCCTGGTAATGGATGGTTCGATAGAACGCTTCTGGTGTTTTGCGAAGGTGCTGTCTATTTCGACGGAAAATCTGGGCATCCTCAGTCAGAACGGTGTACGATCTCGGGGCCACGAGATCTTGGACTTGCACTTTGATATCCCATCTACCATTTCGGAGGATTCGGACGACGTCTCCCTTCTGTAGTGGAGCTAGTGGTCTTCCTGTGGTCCTTGCTTTAACATGTTTTTGAACGAGACCTGAGGATGACGCTGAAAAATCTGGAAGTAGCGTTTTTAGACTTCGTCCCATTAGCAGTTCCGATGGTGAACGGCCATCTTCGAGAGGACACACCCTATAGTTGAGAAGGCCCAAACAGAAGTCCTCTTTTTTTGGTCTCAGTCTTGCCCAGAAGCTGCTTGACCACTTGTACGCCCTTCTTGGCGAGTCCATTGGACCTGGGAAAACGTGGACTTGAAATCGTATGCACAAAGTCATAACGAGCTGCAAAATCTTTAAACTCTTTTGACACAAACTGCGGGCCACCATCATTGCAAACTTCTAGTGGTATTCCATGCCTTGCAAAGATCTGACGTAGTTTATGAATGACAGTTGTTGCGGAGGTCTCCTTCAGGTGCTCGACTTCTGTAAAATTAGAGTAGGCGTCATAGACAACTAAAAAATGCTTTCCGGTGTGTTGAAAAAGATCTGTACCAACTCTTCTGGCCCATGTCATGTCTGGAACGGTGCGCTGGCACAGGGGCTCGTCAGGCTGTCGATAAGCAAACTTCTTGCAAACGTCACACCTGTCGATGAAATGGGTAATATCTGTTGGCATTCCTGGCCAATACATCAACTTGCGAGCCCTCGATTTGCATTTTCCTAAGCCAAGATGCCCTTGGTGTACTCGTCGCAGCATCTTTGTTCGCATGCTTGCAGGCACGACTACTTTGGTTCCCTTGAGGAGTACTCTGTTGACTACAGAAAGTTCTTGTGTGAAGGACTTTAGCTCACCTTCTATAGGCATTGACGACTGCAGCCTGGAGATGACGTCTTGCGCCATTGCATCACTGGCAGTTGCTGCCTGCAGACAGGATAGGGTGGCTGGTCCGACAACGGCAGTCAGGGCGCCCATGGCATGAACTTCAACGTCCATTGTGCCTTTTTCTGGTTGTTCCCGTGATGGTATTCGTGACAAGGTGTCACCAACAACCAATTTGCTGCCTGGAACATACTGCAACTCAAACTCGTACTTCAGCAGTCGAAGAAACAGTCGTTGCAGACGCGGTAGCATGTCGCCTATTTCCTTCTTTGAAATTGCCAATAATGGGTTGTGGTCGGTTTCGATAACGATGTCTTCCAATGACATAATCATTGAACTTTTCACAGCCGAATGTTACGCCCAGGGCTTCTTTTTCCATTTGGGCGTACCTTCACTCGGTTTCTGTAAGTGCCCGCGACGCGTAGCTTACCGGGCGCCAGTCTCCTCCATGTAGTTGGAAAAAGCACTGCTCCGAGTGCAAATGCTGACGCATCCGTCGACAGTTTTGTGGGAAGCTCGGGATTAAAGATAGCCAGGACGGGTGCTTCCGTCAGCATCATATTGAGCTGCACCCACTCACGCTCGTGAACATGCGTCCATTCGAAAACTGTGTCGTTTCTAATCAGGCTGCGCAAAGCCTCAGTATGGGCTGACAACAGTGGCAAGTACTTCCCGAACTAGTTCACAAGCAAGCGTTGAACGTCTTTCTTGGTCGTTGGCGGAGGCTGGTTTAAAACGCACTTTATCAGGTCGGGATCGGGCTCAATACCTTTGGAACTAATCTTATCACCCAAGAAGCTGATTTCAGTGCATCCAAAAATGCACTTTTCTGCATTCAAAGTTAGGCCCCCTCTGCCTGTGCCCTTTCCAGCACTTTGTACAGGTGTTCATCATGTTCCTTTTGCGTAGAACCCCACACTAGCACATCGTTAATGTACACATGTGTTCCCGGGAGGTCGTCAAATATCTGGCTCATTGTACGCTGGAAAACTTTGGGTGAAGATGCAATACCGAACGGCAGTCTGAGATACCGATAATGGCCAAACGGCGAACTGAATGTGCAAACTTCTTGTCTTTTTGTCGAGAGGAATTTGATGAAAACCACTGTTGTCTGCTTAAATACTTTGCATGCGCTAGATCCCCTTCGATTTCTTCCCGGCATGGTAACTGAAAGTGCTCTCTCTTCACCGCCCTATTAATTGCCCGTGGGTCCATGCATACTCTTAAGTCTCCATTTTTCTTCCTCACGATAACCAGCGGACTTTTACCCAGTCTGATGGTTCTTCCACCTTCTCGATGATGTTCGCAGCATTCATCCGGTCGAGTTCTTTCTTAAGTGGCTTCTTGAGGGCGTAAGGTACACGCCGGGTTGGCTGTACCACAGGGACAGCGTCCTCGAAGCACCATTTTGTACTCGCGCTGTGTCCTGCCAATGCCGGTGAATAACCTTGTGATTTAGGCTTCCATATGCCTCGCCGCGTTCACTCTGTTGACCAGACCAAGTTGCTCACTTGCCCCGAGGCCCAGAATGGCTTGCTTCTTCTTTACTATGAAGAACTCAAGTAGCACCCGTCGTTTGTCTAACTGCAAGGCGAGGCAAACCTTTCCACTGTGTGGTATTTCACCACCCCCATAATGGCGCAGGATGCTCCTCATGGGGTACGGCTGCTGCTTAGTTCCGAGCCTTTTGAACAGCAAACGCGGCAACAAGTTAGCCTGCACTCCCGTATTGACCTTCAGCTGCACATCAGTTCCCTCAGTGTTCGTTGTTACAATCCAGTCGCGACTTGTGGGGCCACGCTTACTTTCCGTCGTGCTGATCTCCAGAATGTCGAAGTCACTGTCACTCTCCGCTCCTTCGACCACGTCATCAACGGCTGCTCGCTTGCTTGTACAGCAGGCGGCGAAGTGATTCAGCTACGTGCACTTGTTGCATGTTTTGCCGAACGCCGGACACTTCCTTGGCGCGTGCGAGAAGTTGCAGTACCAGCATTTTTGCTGTCCGCGTTTAGCTTGCGTTCGTGAAACAGGTTCAATCTTGTCTTCCCCCATCCACGCCCTATTTTGTGATTCGGCAAGTTCCTCAGCTTTACAGCATTCCACTGCTGTGACCAGCGTCAGGTCTTTCTTTCGAAGAAATTTTTCTCGCAGGGAAGTGCTGCAAATGCCATACACGATTTGGTCCCGCAGCATGGAATTTCGCAAATCCCCGAAAGTTGCACGTTCTTGCTTTTAGTTGCAGATCCCGGAAGAACTGTTCAAATGGCTCTCTGTGCTCTGTGTGCCTGACGACGCGAGCGGAACACACAGCATTCGTAAGTCTCATTACACTTAGGCAAGCAGTAGTTTTCAAACACTTTAACCAACGCGTCGAAGTCATTAGCTTCCTCCAGTGATAGGTTCCGGGTATTAAACACGTCAATAGCTTCTTGACCCGCAACATGCAAAAAAATTGCAGCTTTCTGCTCCTTACTGCGTGGCTCCGTTGCTATCAGGTACAGCTCGATGCGTTGCTTGAATGTCTGCCAGGACGCCGCTGCGTTGTCGCCCACTTGCAGTGGCTCAGGCGGGCGTAGGTCGGTCATGGTCCCGTGAGCGAGCTACCCTTCTGACACCATGTATCGAGCGTAATGCACACAGTGGTCACCACAAGAAGAAGCGTTTATTGAAGACACGGGAATGCATATATAGCCGCGCTTGCGCACAGCGTTGCTCTCCTTGTTCGCCCAGTGTTGCTGCCTTGGCTGGCCGTTGCACATTTAACCCGGGAACCTACCCCAGCACCGACGATGTCGACGTCTAAGAATGGTTGCCATGGTACGAACGTGTCAGCAACCACAATATGTGGGATGCCACACTTATGATAGCCAATGTTATATTTTTCTTGCGCGGAACCACAAAGGTATGGTTTGAGATGCACGAATTTGACCTTACAACTTGGACACATGCAAAGAGAAGCTACGCTATCTTTTCAGAAATGCTGTTGGATGCTAGTTAGCCACCAAGAAAGCTCGCGTCTCATGCCCAGACATCCATAGAATCATACGCCTTGTACATTCAGGACATTCTGCCTTTTTGTCGAAAAGCAGTTAAGAACATGTCGGAGGCAGATAAAGTCTGCCACATCTTAAAGGGCATCGTGTACAATGATTTCAACCTGCTTCTTTGCAAGAGCTGTGCAACGGTTGAATCCATCACAATGAAGTGCCGGCGCTTCGAGCAAGCTAAGAGCAAACATATAGCACAGCAGTTCGATCGGCTTCCCAATACGGCTGCCACCTCCTCCTGCAACGACCCAACGCTACATCAACAACCAGCATCACCAAGTTTGACGGAGGTCATCCGTCGCAAGCTAGGATCTATGGCTCCAAGCCCTCACTGTCCACAGGCGCACGACAGCTTAACCATCTCACTGATTTAAGCCATCGTATGCCAAGAGATTGCAAATATGAACATTCAGCCAACCGTTGGCCAGCGTTCTGTCCCTACCGCTCCTGCCATTGTCTTCGTCTCGACGGTTTCCGTCCCCACCTTACTCTGGCCGCTGCTCGGGAAACTAAACAATGCAGCTCCCAGAGGTGAGGTTGCATTGACGACCCGGACTCCAAAACCTTTGTTGATCCTTTCTCCCAGAAAGAACCTAATCAAAGTTTTTTTTGACAGTGTGCCTGTTAGAGCTCTCATGGATACCGCAGCTCAAGTGTCAGTTATGCGCTCAAATCTTCATAGTCGTCTCCAGAAAGTTCTGACACCCGCTGAGTCGCCTGCCGTCCGAGTAGCCAATGGCAGCACCACAGCCATGATAATGTCTACCGCTCGCGGTACCATTGCTGGTCGCCCAACATCCCTTCTCTTCACTGTACTCGCTGAGTGCCCTCACAAAGTGATTCTTGGGATAGACTTCTTGGCAGTCCATTCTACACTAATTGATTATTCAACCGGCGCTCTTTGCCTCGAGCTGCCCAAGTACTCTGCCGACAATGCCACAGGCCAGCCCGACTTCCGTGCGTTGAATTTGTCTAGCTGCAACCTAACGCTGCGACCTACGTCCCCATGCCTCCTTTCCCACCTCTTCATGATGGCCAATACAGTATAGACCACTTATAACGTAACCGTTTGTAGTGCAGAACTGGCTACAACGCGGCCTTTTCAAACTCCCATTTACCCTCCTATAGAACTCCTTAATATGCATACCGCTTACAGTGCAGCCGCGTGAGAAGAAATACCGGTTATAATGCGGCTTCCGCGGGAAAATCTCGCCGGCAAGGGCGGCAGCGAGCAACGCTTCTCAACAAGGTGTGCCCGCCAATGGGAGAGGAGATCAACGAGGGCGATGCGGAGGAGGAGCATGAGATGCGAAGCAAACGAACAGGAAAAAATGCGCGCATAGGTTGTCTAGGCGACGGAGAAACCTTTTGCTCGGCTGCTTATCAGCGGTGCGTTTTGCACTGAACGCGGTTTCAGTTTCTGTGCACCCATCGCGATGCGTGTCGTGAAGTGCAGATATCGCGCGAGGGACGCTGTCAATTTAAGCAGTGTTCTGCAAATTTAGTTTGGAGGTACACTAAAACCTCATTAATTTTGAAAATCGGTTAACTCGGACTACTTTTGGAGCTCGGTGAGCGAGGAGCGCCGCCAATGTGCGACGCAAAAGAGCAAGAACAGCGCTAACGTCCAACTGAAATGAAGCGGCGGAGTCCGCATCGCCACAGCCATCAGTTGAAATCGTACGTGAATGACAGCAACGCCAGAACGCTTCGAGCCTATTTGTGCCTTTAAAACCAGTATTCTTGCGTTTACCGCCGCGTGCTTTCGTAACTGCATAGTCGTCAGCCACGATCGCGTCGACAGTGGCCGCAGTTTTCTCCGCAGCGGTTGCGGCGAACAGTAGTTTCGTTTTTATTTGGTATGCGTGTCGGCCGCGTGCCTAAAAAAACTGCGTAGTCGCCATCGATGATCGCATAGATAGCGACCGCAGTTTCGACTGCAGTTGTTGCAGCGAATTGTAGTTAATTCGTTCAGACTCTGTGCGTGCGTCGGGCGCGTGCCCTCAGCACCGCGAATTTGTCGCCGTTCATAATCGCGTCGATAGCGGTCATGGTTTTTTTCCGAAGTAGTTGCGGTAAACAGTTGTTTCGTTTTGACTCGGGTCAAAGCTGTCGAGCTTGAAAAGCACTGGCTACATTGCGATTATGTTTTCGCCAGCTCAATGGCGAAAACGTAATCGCGATGTGCGCGCAATAGTACAAAGCGTGTCTACATGCTTGCTCTACATGTTCTGCATACGTGCAGGGCTTGAAAATCGTTTTGGTTATAGTGCGTTACCGCTTATAGTGCAGATATTCGTGACTCCGGCGACTTGCATTATAAGCGGTCTACACTGTACATAGTATCCCCTCTCTATGACGTTCTCCTGACACGATGTTGTCATAGTTACCAGCAATCCTGCGTGGCTTCCCCTCCTAAACTTTGGGTTGTCTCCGCAGGTTCTTGCTCAAGGTGTAACAGCCGCCGTTCTGTACCCATTAAATGACTTCTCAGTTTCTGCTTATCGCCTGATCTACTGTCTGACTCTGCTGAATCTTTGGCACCACCCAGCTCTGGTCAAGACCAGTTTGCCAAAATGATAGCTCCTGACCTGCATCCAGCCTACGCCAACGCACTGCGTTGTCGTAGGCACTGCGTGGTAGGATGTCAAGATGCCTTTGCGTCTTGACATCCTACCACGATCTATTGGATTTCGGCAATCGTCCGCTAGGTCGAATCAACGTTGTCACCCATTCAATCCCCACCGGCAACGCTCGTCCTATCCACAGACGGCTTTATCGCGTGTCAACAGCTGAACGCTAGGTATACAAAGAGAGGGGAATAAAATGCCCGCGAAAGACACCTTCGAGCCCTCCTGCAGTCCGTGGGCATCAACCGTAGTCGTGGTCAAAAAGGGCAATACCTGGAGGTTCTACATCAATTTTTGCCATTTGAACGAGATTACGAAAAAGAATGTGTATCCTCTTCCGCGTATCAATGACACGCTGCATTGCTTACACAGTGCCAGCTATTTCTCTCAGATCGATTTACGTTCGAGCTACTGGCAAATTGCTGTCGATCCATCTCCATCGGCTCTCTGCCATTCTTGATGTCTTTCGATGGGCCGCCCTACAACTAAGTGCCCTTTCAGCTGTCGCCAAATATGAGTACTCAGACACTTGGTCGCCACTACTGGTGTACAGTCCGACCCTGACAAAATAAGCGCTGTCAGCGAATTTCCGCCTCCTCGTTCGTCTGCTGATGTTCGAAGTTTGCTTGTGGTGTGTTAATACTTGTGACGCTTCATTAAAGACTTTGCCGACATCGCTCATCCTCTCATCAATCTTCTCAAGGACATTAGTTCCTGCTGGGGACACAAGCTTAGGCATTTTCAATGTTTACTGCTCGCTTCATAAATCCACCCATTTTGGGCCATTCCAATCCATCTGCCTACACGGAAGTCCATACTGAAGCAAGTGGCCATGCTATCATGTCTGAACATGAGGGACAACAAGATTGACGATTTAATTAATTTAATGAAGGACGACAAGACAGGATGATTTGATAAGTCTTTACCATAGACACCGACCACGGTCAACCCGTTCGACGCCAATGAACGCGCTGAGCGGCTCCGAGTGACACGATGTACATTCCCCGCTTTTGTCTGTCGCGCAGATTGGCCTCATAATGAACTGTCGATAATCCACAGAAACCACCTGCCGTAAAGATGGAAAAACCATCCCGTTTTCTGGGAGAAAACTGGAAATTAAAACTTTCTAAGCAATTTTGCTATTCCAAACAACTTCACTATTTCTTCAGTTTCAGAGGGAAAAAAGCACTTGTTTCTATTTGACACACATTCTATCGATAAAAAATCTTTTTCAGACCTTCATATACAAACTGAGTTATCAGTGCTGGCATACTAATTTTAGTAAGGCTAGAGCATACTATGCATCTCGATTCATAGGTACCCAAGTTACTGAAAGCTAGCAAGATTCCTGTTAAGTGATGTGATTAACCTCCTGAGCATGTGCAGCACTGTGTTTTTTACACGAAATTTAAAAGCATAAAAGTTGTGTTAAATTTTCTGATGTTCGATCAATATTCGATTCGACTTTCGGCGTTTCTTTCTTGATTCAATTCGGTGTTTGATTCAAAATATACTATTCGGTATTCGCATACCCCTAGTACAAACATTTAAGCGCAGGCAAACTTCCCATAATGGCATGCTGCCTGCCACATCCACCAGCTAGGCCTAACTAGTGTTGGCTCGTCAAAGTAGGTGATCAAAGTTTCGGTTTGGTGCAGACTGTAGAATAAGGTGATGATAGTGCCATTGTCTTCAGGACAACTAGTGTGATCTAGTAATGGCTAGCGGAAATTAACCAGCATGTAAGTATGCAGATGACGCTTAGTTAAACTTTTCTGTTTCATATTTTCGCAAATCAAAGGGCGGGGGGAGGGTGCAAGCCTAACATGAGGGCTGGCCTTACACGAGTAAATACGGTAATCACCAAGGGCTGCGAGAGGAAAATCTGCAGACAAATACAAATTTCTTTGAGTGCTAGGCAAGCATGCTCATGATGAATGACAGCATGATGACAGGCATGATTAAAGCAATTCTAGCAAGAGTTTCACGAAAAATACAGCTGCACAGACTTGGTATCAGTGCAAACTACTCACCAATGGCCCTTTCTTCATGAACACGAATGATTCTACTTGGTCCAGGTCACCTGAAAAACAATGGTGCTATGAAAGTAACAGTAGAAACTCATTCTAATCTTGAATAAATTTTAATCTTCCTCCAACTAGGAATATTTGCGGACAACGTTTGCTTCAGTTTTCAGGGGCAAAAATTTATAATAATCTACAAGAAGAAATAAAACAAGGAAATAATTTTTCGTCCGTGCTTAAAAAATACTTGCTTAGCCTGAATAACCCTTTTCAATGTGAACAATCATGATGTCCTGTATTGTGTTCGTAAATCGTTGAAGCCTGCTAAAAATACCATGCTTAATTGTTGTTAAAACTTTTGTTCGAGATTAATAATGTATGCTTTGATCCTTCATAATAATGCAGGAACATGCCTGAAATCCTCTTGTTAACTAGTGTTTTATATTAGAAATGATTAATACTGTAACATGCTTTTCACTATTTCGCATTTCCTTTGTACGCTTGTGATGTATCTCACTTGTTTTTGTACTTTTAATTTATTTATTTTTCATTGGGCCCGCAACTGGCCTTTGGCTATGGGTCCAACCAGTTTTGGTATTTCTGTATGTTCTAAGTCTGCAAATAAAGAATTGAATTGAATTCTTTCCTTGTACAATATTCAATGGCAAAGTTTACCTGAAGATGACAACGTCACAACAAGTCTGACAATAAATTTTGATCTGTGATTTCTTGCTCTGCTGCGAGAACACTTAAATATTGCAGTGATCAAAAGTGCTTGAACAAGCGATGTCTCAGTAGGCAACGTTTCGACAAGGAGTCCCGTCCTCATCAGGGCACAAACATTTTCTTAACAGTGTTCATATACTGCTTTCCTAGTAGTGTATCAAGGAACATAGTTGTTGTCCATGGCGAAACAGCGCAGACAGCGGGAAGGATAGAACAGACAAGACAATGCACTGTTTCATTCTCCGTCTGTTTCATCCGTCTAGTTGTCTGCACTGTTTCACCGTGCTGAACCAGCCCAGCTCAGAACCCTTGCGTAGTTGTTGCCCTAACAAAGACAAGTTCCTTTATCAGAACACTGGCTCTAGGGAAAACTCTTGTTCATGCACTCTTAACCCTCACTTAAGAGTCTCCACCTTCCAGTCAACTTGTCTTATTTGGTTAGCTATACTGCGTCACAAAATGTTTCACAGCAAAGCTGTATACCTCTACCAGCCAAGAAAATTTTCGTGTCGGCGTAAGCAAAAAACGCCAGGCTAAAAATTGAATACAAACAGCATATCTCCTTTGAAATCAGGCATACAGCACACAGCTCAGCACTCGTTTTCAAAAGCAAAACCACAAAAGCATCAAAACCACATGATGGATGATAAGGAGTGTGTGAACAATAGGAACACCCTCCGACGCGTTCCGGTAAAGATTAGGTTTGCAGCTGCTCCGAAAGGGGTTGACGTCACTCAAAATCCTCGTGAAACCAGTGTCTCTGGTTTCACTCTTTGTAGAGCTACGTGTGTGAATTCAAGTGACGTCACAATGGGTAATCGTTGTGGGTGTCGTTTTCAGCGTTCCTTCACCTGCGTGTGCTTCCCGGTAAAGATTACGGTTCCGTAAGCTACTCCGAGTGGAAAAGTACCCAACAGCATAGAAATCATGTAGTGACGTCACCACGGTCTAGCAACTCATTCAGTTCATTCCAGGCTACCATGGGTAGACCACAGAAAGTAAAGACGCCAGAAGAACAGCGTTATAATGTCGTTGTGAAGTAACAAAGGGTGTGGTTAAGTACATTTCACTTGTCTCTGGTTTCACTCTTTGTACAGCCACGTGTGTGAACTCAAGTGACGTCACAATGAGTAATCGTTGTGGGTATCGTTCACAGCTTCGCTGTCCAACCACCTTCACAGCGTGGATTGGAGCCACAGTTTTTTTCCATGAACATCTGTGTCGGAATATTATTTTTATTTAGTTTGAACTTAGACTGGGGTATGTTTTTTTTTTCAAATTGTAGTAAGAAATGCAGTCAGCCTTCAATATAACAAAGTTGTACTTGCAGCAGAAAACTGCATTAAATCGTGAATCTCGTTGAGCTGAGGTTTCTACATTCCAGCAGTAAAATTACTTCACAGCCTCCTAGAACAGTCCTGGAAAACAGCGTTTTCTAAGTAAACATTTATGAACAGAATCCCATAAAAACCATTACCAACGATGAAATAATTATGAGAACAAAATCACTGGCACATACAGTAATGATAAAGCAACGAAACGACAGACACCGACCAAAATAAAAGCTAAAAAATAATAAAAACTGAGTAAAAGTGTCTGTCGTTTTGTTGCTTCATGTTTCATCCCGACCAGACGGGCTTCCGTCGAACCCTCGATTACAGTAATGATATGGCATATACTACGCATACTGCTAAGAGCCGCTGTCATTGGCACAATGCATATGTGGTATCATCGTTACCCCACACTGCTAATGCTAGGCCACATTTTCTTTTACAATGGCACATGGAATCACGAGGTAGAGACCATTTCATTCAAGATGACAAAACGTCATAAAAACACCATTACAACAAGAGTTCTTTTTTTCATGTGTGTGTGTGTGTGTGTGCGTATTGCCGAGCCACTCAACATTATGCAAATATGTGCCTGTTCCAAACAGCCACCGGTACAAGTAGGAGCATATCTGTGAGACCATGAGCAACTAGGACATGCCCAGCATCATTTCTGTACTGCCAGAATGGATGGCAAAGTGGTGCCTTTCATCCTCCACATGTAAGCCGTCTTACAATTTGCCCATTAACATTTGGGCCCGAAAGTACATTTGCAAATGATGAATTCACTGTCTAGTGATGTGTTTTTTTTTTTTTTTTGCTTGTCCCAAAGGGTCCAGATATCTGCATGCCATGTGCATGGACTTCATTAAATTGCCAATATGGAACAAAATCACACTACTAAATTGCTGAATATATATACATTGTGTTTAAGAGAACTGTAATCCAGACATGAAAAAAGCTTGTGACATACAGTGGATTTCACTAAATCTAGGTTCAATATATACTAAGGTTTGACTCTACCTATATGCTTTACATGTTTTTCTTCTCAAGTGTGACTAATACTCAATACGTAAATGTGTTTTCAAAAGTATTACTGATCATGTATTACTGATGCGAATTTGTTTCAATGTGTGCACACACAATCTTTGTTGTGCAGATCTTTTTCTTTTGTTGCAATAACCGCCCTATATTCCCAACATCAATCCAATAGAGCTGGCCCCCCAGTTCCCACTGTGGTCATACCTAGTGCCATCCTGTGCTCAAATGTGGAAATCACAGCACCCACACTGCTGCCACCAGTAGACTACTTGCACAATCAATGCTAATTGGCACTGCTCCTCACATGTTTACAACAGAAGTTCACAACAAAATTATTTCTAGTGTTCCCTATACTTCTTATGTGCCTTATGCTGCTGAAGCTTAGAAAAAATGTGGACCAGTACTTAAAAAAAAAAGGATGCCTTTCAGAGGCATGAATTACATCCAACTCCGTTTGAAACATGAAATCACTGTTTTAAATAGCCTTTGTTTCTCACAACCGTAAGAAACTGGAATGAATGAACCAGCGACATACTAGTTGTTTAGCTTCCCGTGATACAAACCTTTTACTATTGCCTACTGTATCTGCTTGCCTGTGTGTTTGAGGCATCATTTTTGTTGCACCTAGAGGTTATTTGTGATCACTGTGATTTTGTAGCCTGTTGTGTTTCCCTGCCAGCTTGTGTTATACAATTTTCTCAATCCTTAATTTGTTAAAATCCCTTTAGGGATTTTAGTAGTAATACTCAGAAACAAATAAATACATGAAAATAAACTTTCTTTTTTCATCAGATGAAGTCAGGCCTACACCAAGACAAAGGCCTACTGTACAAATCTTTATCCCAGTCGTGCATCAACCACAACCACCGAATTTCCTTACCTCAGCTTAGGAAAGTTCTCATACATGTTACAAAGAAACTTATTTTTTACACTGAAAAAGTGAAACTGATGCAGCATGCTGTTCAGGCAGAACCTTGTGGAGCACCATTTTGCTTCTCAGCCGGTGTGTCCACCATGAAATTTTTGTAACGGCGAGGAAAGGATGCGCTGCCTGAGAACATTGCCCCGCATGCTTTCACAGGTCATTGTGACGGTATGGCAAGCAAGCAGCCCTCAAGCAAAGCTTGATGTCGTACCTTCAAAGTGCTCCCGCATGTACATGAGGCAAATCTCAGCAGGAATGCTGTCGAAGCCACAAGAGCCCAGGACCACGATGCCCTTCTCGCGGGCCTCATCGTAGAACTCAATTTGCATCTGCTCAAGGTACTGTGGGGGAACACAAGAGGAGCATCAGTCAAAGAAACTCAACTCCTTTCACTGACATCTTGGCTAATCTCCTAGGTGCAAATAAAGCTCCAAATAAGACAGCTTGACGAGGCCCACTAGAGGTCAACACATGAAAAATATGTACAGTGTGATCTACTGTTAATTGCGGAGCTCGGTCGCAGGACCAACATTTTTTTACAATTTTTATTCTTTCAGTTGCAGTGCTAAAAACTTGTATATATACACATCATTTTACGTGCTTATTTTGAAAATGAGGTTCATGTTTGTTTTTCATTTCATTTCAATTTTATGCACCATTTCTTCACTTTTCTAAATAAATTTCCGAAATATCAGTTTCTCAGATTTTTCTCTAAGGCTATCAAGAGCTTCTGCATTATCCAAGAAATCTAATAAGACAATCTTGTTGCTCTACTATCTACCATGGAATAAAAGTTGCGAGACTTCATGGTTGACACTCAGATAAAATTCTTAGTGTCAACACCAAACTCTGTTTAATCTTCTCCAAACTTTTCCAATGTTTCAGTTAGAAACAAAAGTAGTGGTCATCATACTTGCAATGTACAAGCTTGTTCACTCAAAGGAAGACCAAATAAGTTTGATCTAAACACCATACCATTGCTACCAGCCTGACAATGGTTGAAACACAATCAACATATGAGCAGGAAGAAGTGTCAAGAGAGCAAAAAGAAAAAAATTTTTTTTTTTTTTTGTGACATTCGCTCTGCTTGCCACTTGGTGCTATTACTCATTTTATCGAGATTCTATCACCCCCAACTCCCCCCTCCCCCACACACTTTTTTTCTTTTCATAGTTAATTTTTCGATGGTAGTGACCACTACGTTGTCTCACTTTTTTCATCCCCACTTCCTGCGGTGTGCCCAAACAACTAAGCCAACTTGCTTGACCTGGTTTTTCCCGACTAACATCCACTTCCTCTCCGACTTGCCATTTGGAAATGACAACTGGCATTGAGCAAATGTGTCCGGCCATTTTCTGCTTCTACATTACACCTTCAGAACACCGTCTTCAGCAGGCACGCCTATTTATTGATTTGTTTGACATGCCTCCAAGCCCTGAGGGCATTGCAGGAAGGAGTGGGGAATTACAAGCATTGCACAGTAAAAAAATAACATCTTCATTAACAATTAGCAAAATTAACAAAAGGCCTCATGAACAAAAGGCCTTGGAGCTCTTGATTGCAGTGATGGAGGCAGAAAGGCCATTCCATCTGATGCTGGTCTTTGGGATGAAAGAATTGTTAATGCATTGTTGGACAAGATGACCCACAAACTTTGGTTTAAATCTAAAACAAGAGAGAATTCACAGGAAGATGAAGACATGAAGTGATGAGCAGTGGTCAAAAAAGAAAGAAGGGGGAATCCTGCTGGAGCCAATGTTCTGACAGGGCAGCAACTGCTGTCCTTACACGTGGCTCACTCCCTTATCCTCAATGGGGGAGGAGTAGAAGAAACCTAGTTTTATAACGACCGAACATGGTTTTATAAAGCTCAGTTTCTTCCACCGGTGCTTGTTTCCTTCTTGTTCCTTTTTTTGCTCTTTTCTTTTCACATGTTCAAACATCATACCTTCATTATTTCTTGCTTTTCCTGCATGTTGAAAACTGTTTCCACTTTTATCTGCCAGGCTTCTAAACCAACAGCAGTTAACCAACTTGCTGCCTCTGTATAAATGTCCTCTTCCATAAAATCCTTTTGCCTCTCCATAAAAAGCTTCCTCTACCCACAAGATGGGCCCACAGTATTGCCAGCACGTGTCTGCTTGTTCAAAACTGTTTCCATTTTTATCTGCCAGGCTTCTAAACCCACAGCAGCTCCCCTACTTGTTGCCTCTCTACAAATGTAAACACTGTCCCCCTCTTCCCTAGAAATTAAATTCTGGGGCTTCACGTGCCAAAACCACGATCTGATTATGAGGCATGCTGAAGTCGGGGGGCTTCAGATTAATTGACCACGAGGAATTCTGTAACGTGCACCCAACGGCCGGTACATGGATGTTTTTTGCATTCTGCCCCCATCGAAAAACAGCCACTGTGGCAAGGACTTCAGGCTTATCAGCCCAACATCGTGGGTGATACCCACCATGGCAGCTATCACTTAACGCTCTATCCTGTCTTCTAATTGGTTTCCTTCTTCGTTTCCTTGCGCCACAATTCATTTGTTAAACTTACCCAATGCACTACCTTGCTACGCAGCTATCACCCTTCCCCTCGTTTCCTCGTTCCCACTTCCATGAACAACTTGACTTCCAGTTACTTGGCGCACCGGTTTATCCTCCTCCTCCCAGAGAGTGAGCTGCTAGGTGCACACAAAAACGCTGCTAACGGAAAGAAGCAGTTGCTGCCCTGACAAAGACCTTTATCGAAAGATCGACTCCATCAACACTCCACTTGTTCTAGCACTATTAAACTTGGTTTAAGAATGCGGACAACATGATGGCGTTGATGAGGCACAAAAAATAACACTGTGCAAGAGATTGCCAAAGCTTTCTTTATTCATAAGTACAGTGACATATGTCAGTTGTCAGGTCATCTGTGTTGCTGCAGCAGATGGAAATCTATTCTTGGCTGCCTATCTTTTTTTTTACATGTGCGTGTGCTATATAATATGCTGTATACTCAAGTTCTTGTCTATAAACTCCAGCTGTTAGTTCTGAATTCATGTCGTACTTTTTGTCCCTTGTGTGTTGCACTATTCTTCATCAGTATAAATTCCAAATAGCCCGGCACTCTGTACTTTGCATCATACGTCCTGTCCCCTTTCTGGTGTCATGTTAATGCTATGGTCATCTCCTAGGTTCGCATGTCTGTTAATCTTAGACTTCAAAGTGACTATAGTGAGGGGGCCCCTCACTATAGTGAACACTACAGTGATGAGCCAACAGCAGCCAATACAGAATCTGTGCAATAACCAACATTCCCGTATGATTTTGTGACTTCGTGAAAAAGCATTGCACTAATAAATGGAGAGTCCTGGGTATTATTTTCCAGGTTTGACTTCTACAGCACGTGTTCTTTTGTCCTATGCTTCACTGCCAGGCCTGACCAAAGGGAGTAAGAGACCCTGTGCAAAGCACGGAAGGAAGGGGGGTGGGGGTTCCTAGGGCCACAGACCAATGAATGATGACACGTTATGTTGTTACTGGGTGCCCGAGTGACACGGGCTAACCACTGACCAGCGCAACTCCGTGCCCATAACAGGTGATGAAATAAAAAGGAGCCCCCTCACTTTAGGAGCTGTACTACTGTGACGGGCAGTGTTTGACATTAATAGAGTCTGTTTTCCACATGAGGATATATTTTATTTCCCATAATTGGAAGCAGTGCCTGACAGGGTAAGTGGCAGCAGGTATCAACACAATTACATTCCTATTCACTTCCTACCCACACACCCAGTTGAGCTAGTATCTAAAAATGCCAAAGTCAGGATTCCCACAGCCCCCAGCAGTTTATGCACAAAATTGTGATGCAAAGGAAGAAAAAAAGCTCACCTGCGGTTCTCCACTGACATCAATGTGATGGGTGCCACTGGCAATGCAGGCCTTTACCACTGGGCGTCCAAAGAAACGGTACTGCACAGAACAAACGGGAACAATCACCGCTGGCATTGAGAAAGTGGTCCGCATTCATCACGAGTATACTTTCAAGTGCCCCTAGAGAAAAGGGCCGCTCAGCTAAAAACAAGATTGAATAATTTACTCCAGAGTTGATTAAAAAAAAAAGCAATCTGGCTCTTCCAGCAAACATAGCAATAAGTTTGTCAAATGTATTTACGGTTTAGTCCACATGGTTTCTTTTTCCTTGGGTAAAGTTTATTCACGCTGTTGCATTAATATGTTGCGTGAGAAACTTTTTTCCGAAGCCCAGCAGAATTTCACAAATTTTTCATGCTATATTCATTGTTCAGCACAATGCGTTGGTGGGCTAGTTGGTGCGAATCCATAATTACTTTGTTTAGTTCAAAACAACGGACACAAGAAAGACGACAAGACAAAGAGCTACTCTCAACTGACATCATTCTATTGCGTCACTCCTTGATAGAAAGCAGAATCCAGAAGAACATGTGCACTCAGCAGCATGCGCAGCAACCACCACAACATCCGATCACCAGAGCGCACTCATGTGACAGAATCTAAAAAACACTATTCAGCGGTGTACAAGGTTAAAGAAGGCACACTAATGAGCTGCAAACCCAGTGACTGTATGAAAAAAGCTTCCGATAATTCTCGGGCAGTGGTGTCACGGCTCTTTTTCAAAATCGTAGTATCATAAAACATAGCTTTGCACTTGCATATTTTACCATGCTGAGCTAAATGGGAACCTGTACCTGTTGCTATGGACCGCTCATGTTCTCTAATGCTCGTTAACATAGTGGCCTGACTTCCCTACATACACTTTGCCACATGACAGCGGAATCTTATATACCCCACCGACGCTACAATCTACAACCTTCACGTGGTTCTTTTCACAATCTGTTTTTTTTTTTTTTTTTGCTTGCTTTAGAAATACGGCTGCACAACATTGACAGTGTCTGAGGAGCAGAAAACACTACTGGGATTTTGTATCTAGTGGTGACATTCTTTAGATTGTGAGCCACTCTATGGCAATACGGCACAACTTCAGGCCTCTTCTTTTGTGTAACACAGTTACTTTTGCGACGCTTCCCTTTCAGTTTCTGAAGCAATACACTACACTAACAGGCACATCGAAAGGAAAGCAGGACTAGAAGACCAAGAACGGTGCCTCCTGGATGGAGTGGATTGCCTTTGTAGGACCGTCACCAAGAACACAACACCTTTGACAGCTGTGATCAAGAGAGTGGTACAATGAACTTCGGTTGTTACTGAGTGACAAGGAGGGCGGTTTTGTGATAGCTCCGGCTGCCATCTTCGACAAAAAAGCCACCCAGGCTGTCGACAAGAACTTCATTATGACAAACGAGAAAGCTCAGAAGGTAAAACGCAAAGCCGTTACTTTGTTGCAAAATATAGGCCTCACCAAAATTGCAAAAGATGTGAAACAATGTAAGGTGCTTGCTCTAGAGGTTTTTTTCACTGCAAAAACACACAAACCGGATGTGCCATTCCGCACAATAGTCAGTGAAAACAACTGTTCGCAGGTTTTGGTTAGCTGCTTTTTGCAAAAACAGTTGAAGCATTTAAGTTGTGATGATCCTTATGGCATAAAGAATTCTTTTGATGTTGTTTCCTTTCTGTAAGACAGCCATTCAGTAGTGATATTTTTTTTTGTTGATGTTGAAGATCTTTATTACTCAATACCGCACGATGAGCTATTTTGTAGCGTGATGACGTACATTGAAGAAAGTGGCGAGGTAGGTTTTCGCAATGCAACCGGGTTGTCCTCGGAAAATTTCTTGTCCCTTGTCGAATTTTATCTAAGTCCAACTTTTATCTGGTTCGAAAATAAGCTATTTACTTTAAAAAATTTTGTGTGCATCAGTTATGTGTCGCGCCTGATCTCTGTAATATATTTTATCGTTTGTCGACTGCGCTCTTAAGAATGCTTTAGATAATGACTTGGTCCAAATTTTTAGATATGTTGACAATTTTCTTGTGATAAAACAGACTAACAACGAATTCTCTGTTACGGTAGCTGATATTTGAACTCTGTTCATTGACAATGGCAACGGTTTAACTTTCACACATGAGCTATCTAGGGACAGTAATCTCCAGTTTTTGGATTTGCAGCTATCTTTACAAACAGTTCATGCCTGTTGTATGTACTCGGCACGTGGACGTAAGGAACATTTACCTTATGCGTCTGTGCACTCAAAGATTGTGAAACATGCCATTGCTTTGATGTGTCTAGAATCTTCGTTAATGAAATCGTGTCATCACACTGCGAACCAGAGTTTCCTTGCACAGTTAAATAGGCTGCAGGCTGTGGGTTACCCAAGTGTGGTGGTGACGTCAGCCTCTGAGGTATTGCTTCAGAAACTGAAAGGGAAGCGTCGCAAAAGTAACTGTGTTACACAAGAGAAGAGGCCTGAAGTTGTGCTGTGCGATCTATACATTCACAGCAGCGGCGGCACCGGCCAAGCTGAGGAAAGGAAAAAAAAATAACCAGAAAGCTTGCCTACTTGCATAGGGTTTGCCGCAAGCGTTTTCCGGTAAACATTATGGATGTGTAAGCATAAGTATAGCACCGCGCCTCGTGGCTCTGCCAGTTTGTGCGTTGATCGGTGCGATGCCTCAATATATGCGAAATGAAAACATGGATTTATTTATTTATGAAGGTACCCTAAAGGCCCTGAAGGGCATTACATAGGAAGGGCGGGGGAGGGGGGGTGCTATACAATATAATTCTGTCAAATATAGAGACACCTGAACATGGGAGGAAAAAAAAAAGATATGAATTGGGTAAATGGTTCTGAACTAGAATTGTCCTATCTGTCACAGGCAACCTATAAACATTTTTTTTTAAGTGTTCACTGAAACACCCTGTATATGAAGCTTGACACTTGGAACAGAACTCAAACCTGCTACTGTTGTTCTCCGTGTACTCTGGCACCAGTGGCAATGCATTTTTCATTGAGCCACATCTACACAAGAGGGAGCTAGAGACTCGAACTCTTTCTCACAACCGTCAGTATTAGCTCTGACAAAAACTCACTAGAGCTTTTCAAGTCCAATTGTTTACCTGTGGCAAAGAAATGTACGACGAACACCACAATTGCGGCGTTCAAAAGGGCAGACATCGTCCCTGCTGCCACCTCACTCCGAACCATCATTTTTTAAAACCCAGGGGAGCCAGACTTCTACTGCATTCAAGCTAAGTGTGTCCACGATTAAAAAAAGAAAAATTAAATTCTGGGGCTTCACATGACAAAACCAAGATCTGACTGAAGCATGCCATAGTGGGGGGCTCCGGATTAATTTTGAACACCTGGGGTTCTTTGCCATGCATCATGGTACATGGGCATTTTTGCATTTGGTACCCATCGAAATGTGGCTGTGCCTGCAAGAAATCAGTGCATTTGGAAAGCTGGCGCTGGTAATAGTGACACACACCAGAGCGATGAAACAACTGCCACTAGTCTTCGGTACTCAGTAGACGAAAGAACATCCCTGGACAAGCGAGACTCATCCTTGGGCATACATTGCACAATATTACTGGGCGCGCGAGACCCATCCTTGGCACAGAAATAGGCTAATGTACACCTTTAAGGTCATCGAGTATCATTGAAAGCATCACAAGTTGTAACTATGTTTGGAGGTACCCTTCATTAATTTATTTGGTTGATTGAATGAACCATTATCAAGAGAACAAAATGAAGAAAAAAGTTTTGTACAGGAAAAAACAAAAGTGGAGGTAGCAGATAGATTTTTCAAGCTGTTGAAGAATACACACATGCAAAGAGACCCACCCGCTCCTTTATTCTTTTAAAAATTTCTCCTTATCTTCAGCAAAACTGCTTTATTTTGTCAACAGTGCATTGGAAGACGGTGAGGACAAACTAAATTTCATTTAGACCGACCCTGAAGTGACATTGCAAGGTCTTTTAAGGCATCACATTTACTGACTATCGAGATTTCTTAATTAGGTGAGGAAATGATGATACAAGAGAACTGATTGTACCAGCTCTCATTAGGAACAAAGCAGAGGATGACAAGAAGATTCAAAAGTGACGCACCGCAGTCAAACAAGCAAAGCCAATTTGACTTGTCTTCATCAGGGCAACAAGTGCTTTCCTTGACAATGTTTACATCCCCTCTCTTTCAGGTGCCAGTGGATTCAGTCCATCGAAAATTTTCCATCACCAGATTTTTGCATCTTTATGAACATGAAAATCGTGCTGCTGCAGAATAAATAGAACATTTTCAATTCTTCAGCGAATTTTGTAACAGTTTACAGAATATGAACATCAAGCACGATTCCTCTACAGGAACGTCATACGTGAGAACATAGACTATCCTGTGTCTAGCACATGCTTGGAAAGCAGCCCTCCAGCCGCTTGAAATATCTGCTGGATGTAAAACATTGTAAAAAAACTATGAAATAAGGGATATGACATACTGGTACTGAGAGCAAACACCCAGACATTAAATTAAATTATGGGGTTTTACGTGCCAAAACCCCTATCTGATTATGAGGCACGCCGTAGTGGGGGACTCCGGAATAATTTCGACCACCTGGGGTTCTTTAACGTGCACTTAAACCTTAGTAGTAGAGGGGTGTTTTCGCATTTCGCCCCCGTCGAAATGCGGCCGCCATGGCCGGGACTCGATCCCGCGACCTCTTGCTTAGCAGCCCAACACCATAGCCACTAAGCAACCATGGCGGGTACACCCAGACATCAAGCTTCCAACTTGTCTTACTGAAAAAGCTTGCATGTGTTTATTCAAACTTGCAGCGTAGGTCCAATAAGAAATGTTTCAAGATGTTTACAACACATTTTAAATATCCCTGATCACATCAGTGCTTTTGCTTTTGATGTGCTATCTTGGTGCGCACAGTTATGCATACAATGACTCAACGAAATAAAGATCTATCACGTCCAGCTCACATGGGAGAGGAGAACAGAAGGGCGCACAGAGTAGAATGGGGATAGTTATGCAGCTGGTTCTTCCAAGAAGTCGTGGGCGACAAAAAGAGAAGAAAAAATTGACTCGCCATCCTGGCCATGCGAAAGTGGATGTCCAGCAAAGCTGTGGAATACAACTGCCGAGGGGGGTATTCTTCATAAATGCGAAATCATGATATGGCCCATGAAGCGAAAAATCTGGCATTAACATCCTAGGGTACCAAATCCCATGTGACCAAGTGGTGACATCATGTTTGACATGACGAAACGTGATTACGTCATCACCTGAAACATCGCGTGATGACGTCATCCCACCAAAGGTCGCATGATGACATCATCACATCAAACCTTACGTACTAACGGCACTGTCACGTGATGATACCGCCTGATGACGTCATGTGATGACAGCATGAAGCGATCTATTGACGATATACTGGATGTTTCAGCGAATACTTTAAAAAATTTTAAACGTTGCCTGTGGCAGATAACACCATTCTAGGTCATGAGCTGGTCTATTGAAGAGGCATACATGCACAAAAAATAAAAATGTGTAATAGACTAATTAACAAAAAATCACTGATTGAGTTTTTAACTAAATTACCTTGTGGCCCATATTGCAATTTACAAATTCTAGCCGTGGAGTTTGCAAGGCGGATCCACTTGAAACGAATTCTCAGGATGACACCAGTTTCAATTCCCGAACTATGTGGAGAAATGCATTGGCATTCCAGTTACTTTTGTGCTTCAATGCATAAAACAACGTTTTTAAGAAAGTAACTGGAACACCAATGCATTTCTCCGCAATGTTAGGGAATTAATATCTTGAAACTGGTGTCATCTTTAAAATCTCGAAACTGGTGTCATCTTGAGAATTCGTTCCAAGTCAAATCATGTATTTGTGTTCTATTCATTTTCCCCCAGTGTGCTCTGTTAGCATTTAATAGACTAGATGGACACGGCTAAGCATAAATAAAAGATTAGAATAGAGTAACTTGCAAGACACTCTAGATTAAAAGTAACTTTGCTCGGTTAGCAGCGATGTGCAGCATTGTGCTTGGTTAGCATGCATGCTAACCACACACGCTGCTGCCTTCGGCAAGCCACCTGTTCTCTCCTTGTGTGCACAACTTGAAGAACGGTGAGCTTGCACTTTTATTCCACCAGTGCATGCATTTTGAACAATACGTGCAAAGAGCACATGCTGACCTGGTGGTCAGCATGTGCCCTTTCACTCTTCAGTGTCGCAAAAAGTTTGTCAGTTAAAAAAAAAAAGCAACGATAAAGCATACATACCATGTCAATAACTAAGAGAAGCGCAATTCAAAGAGTCAATTTGCCAGCATGATCAAGAATCGCACGGAAGCTGCCTTTTTATGCTTCGTCACGAGTGTGACAGTGAAGCCGGATCGGTGAGCTCTGAAACTGGCGAGTAACCATAGAAATAATTTATTTGTGGCTCCTCAAAAATTACTTAAGCGGAAAACGTTCCGCCTTACTGCGGTTTTTTGAGCACACTATTTTCGTTTTGCCGAAACTTTTCCCTATTTTTATACATGCTGGCGGCGATCCCACCATAGAGTTCCATGCTTTCGTGCTGGAAAATTATGCCCCTCACAGTTACTGTATAGGCTCCCTTGAGGGAGCCAGAGAGTTGTGCCTCTCTTTAGGGAGCCATAGAGTTGCGCCGCTTGCATCCCCTCCAGCAATGCCAGCTTGTGGCTTTTCAGAGTGGCTTTCCCACATGGCTTTGTAGCCAAAGATGGCGTATCTTGATGCAACTCTGTCTCCCTAAAGGGAGCCTAATACAGCAACTCTAATGCCCCCTATCCTGTAGCATCCCTAGCAGGCGAGGCACAAACTACGAACACTGAAGGAACCAGTTGCCGGGCGTCATTGAGACACTTGTCTATTCTTCCACCATGCCCTAGACCCAAAGGGCTTCCACACAATCGCTGCATGTCTTCTTCGTAGCATGGGACGTCCGCTACGACTACTTCACGACCGCAAGGTGACAGTCGAGCGTATCATCACATTGGCCGCCTGCAACCGCCTAATCTTCTCCGACCACTGACTCATACAGTTAGTGCCATCCCAAACTGGACTGCTCGAAGGCCATCATCACATGTAAATGGGGAATCCTTTATTTGCTTGAGACTTCCTTTGCTTTGTGGGAACGCTGACATGAATAGTGGATAGGAGCCAACCGTGGACAAAAGAAGAGAACGGACGTGCGAGCGGTGGTGCGAGGAACACGCGAGCTGCGGCTGGGCTCCCTTGGACGCGGCCAGCCGAGACTGGAGCTGCTGCCATGGACCGCGGGACCGAGGCGTTGTCCCACAGCTTTTATTATTCCTTGATAACTTATTAAACTCTTTGTTGACTCCATAGCTTCTTAATGTGTCCCGTGGCATAACGATCGCTGTGACTTTTTTTATGGGCTGTTGTAACTCCTAGTCTTGGTTTCTTAGTGCTCATGTTATCTTTTGTTGATAAATTTATTGTTGCATGTGGTTTAAAGCCAGCCTTATCTTTCACTGGAAGCACCGAGTTACAACACCTCGGATGCGCTTAATAAAATTCTTAAGTGAACCTTATATAAGAGTACACAAGGCAGTCACAGACCAGGTTTTGCTTTCCTGCTGCTAGTAAGCATTGACACAATGCATGGCTCCATGCATTGGCACAGATGAGGGAAATTGAAGCTGGAAGACATGTTTATTAGATTCACTCAGGATAAAGACATGTTGCCCCTCCTTCGTGCAAAGACGTCAGCTGAGCATCATCACTCGGCAAGGCACGCTTCGGCAGACGCATTAATTTCTCAAGCTCAGCAATTCTCCCATGCCTTTAGTAGGTTTTTCCTGTGACTTACAAGTAAGCCGTACTCTTGGTCAAGTTGTCTCAGTCAAACCTGTCACCACAGCCAACGAGGCGTGCATCCATTTGTCACAACAATGATGTACACACAAGGTTTTTGTGTAATTTTATAGGACAATTCAAGAGAAAAATACTTTCAGAATTTTCAGCATTAAATTTTAAACAAAAATAACGCTTGAAGTCAAGGGTTTGACAGGTTTGCCTGGCCAGGATCGACAACTCCAACAACTCAATAGACTCAAGTCTAGAAAAGGAACCACCAAAACAAGGAATGTTAACATCTGTCAAACAGCTTTTGTTTTCCACGTGATATCTTTGCCTCCTTGATTATTTGAGTTGTCACTGCATTTCAACATTTCCAGCTGGCTGACCAAATCACTTGGAACTGTTTTTTTTTTTTTTTTGTCTACAAGCTTGTCATCTGTGTGTTATATAGTATACTTTGTATGGCTTCAAAGAAAACTCGGTCGAATGTCATTGCATATGCCCTGATTGTATCATCTGCACTGCTGACCATGTCAAAGAAAAAATAACTAGCTTAACTTTGTACCCTCATCTACACACACTATAGTGGTACTACAACTACTAATACTACTCTTAGGGCACAAAATAGAAATTCTGACACAGCTTTACAGATAGGTGCATGCACCGTGTCAATTGGACAAAGCGAGAGCACATCTGGTGGGAAAAAAAAAACAACACCAATCTGAACTACGCTCGTCTTCATACTGAACCATGGCCGACTAATTCCATCACCACCACTCAATTTAATGTCCACTGCAGAACAAAGGCCTCTATGTCTCATGCAGAAAAGGTGATAGAGACATGAGGGGGACATTAAGAAACAAAAGAAGAAACCTGACACCTCGTAGCAACATTTCACACATTTGTGACTTTAATTGTCAGGCAGAGCCCTTTGTTATTTGTAATCATTAATAGAACCGGTTACTTGTCTGCACCATTGTGTACTGTGTGTTCATCTTCCGATTAATTTTCTATTCTGCAACCTTCCTTTCCAGCACAAAATTATTAAGAAATACACAAATAAAGCATATTGTATAGACAAATCCAGGTGTACATTATCATTCTAGCTAAACCACTCTGATTTCACATAGATGTATACTCCACAGTGGGCTTCATGTACTACCATGTTTGTGAGCATCACTTGCCTGTGGTGTATGGTCTGCAGCGATTCCACTTGAAAAATATGTATTTCACTAGAAAATGGGCGTGACATCTGTCACCGCTATGATGGAACGTATCTTGTTTGTAGCAGCAACAGATGGCACCTCTGTTGTGCTGCAGCTGAAGAATCAACACTTTTTCTTTTAGTGTCATCACAGCAAATGGTGCTCCTTTTTGTTTTAGTGTGAATGAAATAGGCAAGATTTATAAATGCTCACAAACACAGTATTAACACAAAGCCCACTGCAAAATGTTAACTCTGTATGAAGCCTGAGCAGAAATCAGTTAGCTGAAAGAATGGTGTAGCCTGGAGCTCCTACTTATGCAACACTCGGTACAAGTACAGCCAGAAGGCCGCAACAGCAGAACAGACACTGACCGGCCCAACTGTGTTGAGTACCAGGCGCGTCCGCTTTGCCATATCCCGCAGGGACTCCTCATTTGCCACATCAGCCACAATAATGGGCACGTTGTCCAGGGCACCCTCTGCAACACAAACATTGCTACATCAGAAGGAAGGACTGTTTCAATTTAACACACATGGTAAAGTTACAAAATGTGGCTTACCGTATTTACCCAATGCTAATGTGTCCCTGAATCTAACATGCACCCAATTTTCAGGGGTTTAAAGAAAGAATAAAAATGCAGCCGAATGTAACCTGCCCAAATTTATAAAAGAAATATATAGCATGCCGCCCCCCCCCCCCAAAAAAAAACAAACAAGAAAAAACATACGCATCGAATGAACCTTAACTCTCATCTTGGCATCAAACTAGGAAAGCCCATCAATGTCATCTGATATAGTTACACTAATGCTATAGGATACCTCTCTTGCTAACAATGCAACAGTTGACTGGGTAGCACATATAACTATTTTCAGACAATAAACATTGCATCAATGATTACACGTGTTCTCTGTTCTTTGTGAGCAAACAGCAGTTTCGTATCATTAACTTCTTTACATCCAATGTGCAGACAAGAGCGAATTTCCATAATTTTTTTTATTGATAATAAATGATTGCGCAACCTCATATTCACACAACGGCCAGTGTGGCTGACATACACTTTGCCAACCTGGTATTGTGTTTACACAAGCATGCATTATCCCCAAACAATTTTGGATGTTCACAACCTCCGTGCACAATTTTAATGATACAAAATTTTTGCTTGCTCAGAAAGAACATGGGTAACTATGAAAGCTATGTTGATAATGCTGACCACGTGAAAATAGTGACTTGTGTTAGCTAGCCATCCATCAATGTTGCTAGAGCAAGAGATGCAGCAAAATGCCTTTATAACTAAGCGCTCAGGATGTCCAAAATCCTTTGTTACAAAGCAGTGTTGTACAGAACGGCATTCCAAGGAACGGCGTTC
Source organism: Dermacentor silvarum (assembly GCF_013339745.2). Taxonomy (NCBI): domain Eukaryota; kingdom Metazoa; phylum Arthropoda; class Arachnida; order Ixodida; family Ixodidae; genus Dermacentor; species Dermacentor silvarum. The sequence goes on from NC_051160.1 coordinate 162,625,985, forward strand.
CTGGAACTAGTTCCTTTTGGGAGGAACGGAGGAACGCCACCGTTCCATTAAGGGTCGGTGGAACTGTAACGGTAACTCGTTATGTTTACGAAGGAACGGCAGAGGGAACGGCATTTCTTCTGTAAACGTTCCACGGCATTGAACAGACGTATGCACGTATGCAGTAGATCATGCAGGATGGATGGGCAACCGCGTGAGGCGCAAAGAACTACAGCTTGCCTGTCACTTGACTATAGTGCATTTTCTTTCACGAGTTCTCAGTTATATTTTTTTTATGACTAGGCTTTCAAGATTGTCACGTGACGCTCCCTCCTATAGTTTCTTTCCCCCATGCCCGCCTGTCGAACACCAACATCGAGATGTAACTCTTACTAAGTTCAAACAAGGGTTCTTACTAAAGTGCGAATATGTATTCTGGACATTTTTCCTACTCATACTGCAATATTGAATCAGCATTCATTAAACGCCTATGTATTGTTCCTTTAGATGCGGTTTCTTGTGCAAGAAATTTAATTATATCCACCTAAGACCCCTTGTACAGTACACTGCACTCAGAAATGATTACACAAAATATTCACACTGGGTATGAAGTACGGTGCATGTGTAACTGTAAGGAAGTGATTTACCCATATTTTTGTCATTCGCTTTCGAGAAATTTGACAACAAATTCGTCTAGACCTCTGTGTCGACCCAGACGGCCGAGAGCAACCTCGAGGCATGTTTCAAAGTCACGGAGATTGCGTGAAAATACCGGACGCGGCAGCAACATGGCAATGTGCTACACCCCCCCCCATAGTTCCATCTTCATCTCAGCATTTAAATAATGAGATGCAGTTTTTACCACAGCTAACATGCGAAGATGGTGGAGATAGTCATTTTTTTTCCACGTACACAAAATGGAGCTTTCAACCCCATCTAGCCATGATATTCAAATTTTAAAAATTGTTTTTAAAGTTCAAGACACAACAGTAGACAATAAAAACCACCTTGAAGAGAGATTATGTACAGTTGTGTTCGGGTCTCAGGAGGATATTGGTGCATGTAACTTTTTATTTGCAGATCTGAAGCGCAGTATCCGGACTGCACATTTGAAGACCGAAGTGGAAAGTGCTATATGTGTTGCACTTGTAATAGAGGATCACCGAAGTTGCAGTTAGGCATGTCTGGTCCGCTGCTCCCTGAAAAAATTCTAGGAGCATTTCTTCAGATTCTTTTTATCTCCAGATAAAGTACCGTCGGCGATGTTCAAATTCGTATAATGTATGTAGTTTGATGCGAGTTTTAAATTGCTCACTTTATTTCGCCTCAGGATTAAGTGACACTATATTTTAATTTTTTTTAAATCAAATGTAACGTTAATGTAACGACACGTTCCAATCTTCAAAGTGTAACTGAAACGCGTTCCTTTCGCATTAAAGGAACTTGTAACGGGAACTCGTTCCATGATTGGGAAGGACCGAGCTTTCGTTCCTGTTTCAGAGGAAAGTGTACAACACTGTTACAAAGGTAATTTCATTGTAAAGATTGTGCATCGTACCTCTCGCAATACGACAGGTTAAACATGCTCAATAAAGTAAAACGCCCATTTAACATGAACTCTGTTGTATAGGAAAGAAGATGAGAATGGTGGCACGGGGACACTAAATAAAGAAGATGATGTTCAGGCATCAGATGCATCGTTCCTCTGTGTTCTAAATACAACATATTGGCGACGAGATTTCAACCCATGCAAGTGCAACAGTCCTGGTGATTTCTGCTGCATCACCACAATGAGCATTCCGGGATTGCAACCGCCACCGCCTTTCCTGCCTTCGCCTGGTCATCCGGCTGTCCCATGGGACCAGTGGAAGCAGGCCTTTCAGACGTACATGGTGGCTTCTGGAGCTTCAGAGCTTCCAGCCGAACGCCGAAAAGCTATCCTGCTCACATGCCTTGGTATGGAGGGGCAGCGGATCTTCTCTAGACTGAAGCCAGCGGACTTGCAGTCTGGCTCTGCTCCCGCTACTAGTCCTTCGAGCACAGGTGACACCGGGTCGACGAATGACGCGTATGACTCTGCAATCGCCCTGCTTTCGGATCATTTCAAGCGTTCAGTCAACGTCATCGTGGCTCGACAACGGTTCAGTCGCCGTGCTCAGCATGCAGGTGAGACAGCGGAAGAATACGTCTCTGCTTTACAAATCCTCATTGCAGACGGTAATTTCGGAAGCCTCGCTGATGAGATGCTACGAGATCAGTTTGTCTCGAAAACGACGAATCATCATTTACGTGAGCGGTTACTTTTTGAGGGCTCATCACTGACGCTCTCACGAGCTATAACAATTGCTAATCAGTACGAAGAAGCCGTGAGTCATGCTAAGGAATTTTGCGACGAGGCTTCAGTTCATCACGTTAAAACCGCGCAAAGCTCTTCTCGGTCTTCTGAACAACCAAATGAACGCACAACTTGTAATAAGTGCAAAGCCAAAGCATCTATCTGAGCATCCCGTACAAGGTGCCACGAACCTTCGAGCTTGCTATCGTTGTGGAGCGACTGATCATCTTGCAAACAGTCCTGCATGTAAGGCCCGCAAGCGCAGATGTCGTCGCTGCGAGAAGATTGGCCACTTAGATTTTATGTGTAGGTCGTCTGGATATTCAGCTGAAGTTCGACAAGTTGATGACGACGACGACGCTAGCTCCCAGAGTAGCGGAAAAACAGTTTGTGTTGTCAATGGAAACAAGCATGGCATTTACGCATCCGTCGCTGTGGAAGGTCACCCTATCTCGTTTCTAGTTGATACGGGATCTTCTGTCACTATCCTGACTGAAGAACTCTATCACCAGTTTTTTGCAAGCTCTTACCCTTTGAAACCTACCTCAGTGCAGCTTTTCGACTACTCAAAGTCAAAGATAAGAGTTCGAGGATGTTTTGTCGCTTCAGCTGCGTTCCAAGACAGAACTGCTTGTATTCTTCTGTATGTGGTATCTGAAGGCACCACTGTACTGGGCTTAGACGCCATTGCGGCACTACAGATGAATATTGAAGGTAAATCACTTCAGTGCCTTGCATTGGCCTCCAGCACTCCTACATTGCCAGCTGAGCTACGTTCAGAGTATGAACACCTCTTTGACAAACAGCTCGGACTTGCCAAAGGATTCAAACACAAAGTTAAGGTTCGTGATTCCGTGCCACCCGTTGCCAGCAAGCTACGACGGCTGCCGTTTACCCTTCGTGAACAAGTGTCGGCTGAATTGCAGAAACTTGAAGCCCAAGACATAATCGAGCGCGTTGACGCCTCTCAGTGGGTTTCTCCTATAGTGGTTGTTCGCAAGAAGGATGGTTCAATACGAATGTGTGTTGATCTGCGAGAGCCCAATAAAGCTATAATTGTTGACAGCTTTCCACTACCACAGACAGACGAGCTGCTGCACAGCTTAGCTGGCGCCAAGCGATTCTCGAAACTGGATTTGGCGTCTGCCTACCATCAACTAGAGCTCGATCCTGAGAGTCGTGATCTGACTACCTTCATCACGCACGACGGGCTTTTTCGTTTTAAGAGAGTATGTTTCGGTTTGGCTTCAGCCCCATCAGCATTTCAAAAGATGATGCATCTCATACTGAAAGGGTGCAAAGGTGTACTTTTCTACATCGACGACATTATCGTATATGGTCGTTCTCGAGAAGACCATCTTTCAAATCTTCGCATCGTTTTGCAACGACTTTCTAAAGCGGGCCTGAAACTCAACCAGAAGTGCGTTTTCGACGTCACGGAACTAACGTTTCTGGGACATGTTGTGAACGGCAAAGGACTCTTTCCACTAGCGTCATCTATCCAAGCGATGAAAGAAGCTCCGGCGCCTTCAAACATCAATGAACTTCGTTGCCTACTTGGTCTGGCGGGATTTTATTCCAAGTTCGTTCCCCATTTTTCGGATGTTGTGGAACCTTTACGGGCATTGCTTCGAGGCAACGAGCCATTTGCTTGGACGCCAGCTGCCGAAGAGAGTTTCGTTCGTTTGAAATCACTGCTGACAACTTGCAAGGTTCTACATTTCTTTGACCCGAACCTACCCGCCATCGTCACGACCGATGCCTCCGGGTATGGACTGGGCGCTGTGCTGCAACAAGATAACAAGGGAATTCTACAGACGGTTGCCTTTGCCTCCCGTACCTTGAGCCCACAAGAGAGGAAGTACTCTGCCGGCGAACGTGAAGCCTTAGCATGTGTTTGGGCCTGTGAACATTGGCACATGTACCTTTGGGGTTGCCCCTTTGTCTTGCGAACCGACCACAGTGCTCTTGTCACCTTGCTGTCAACCAAAGGTGTTGGACATCGGCCATTGCGAATTTCACGTTGGTCAGCGCGACTTCTTTGTTACAACTACACCGTAGAGTACCGTAAGGGAAGCGATAATGTGGTGGCTGATGCGCTCTCTCGACTGCCTTTGCAAGGAGAAACCAATGAGGTTGCCGAAGATGAGTTTGTTTGCCTTCTTTCTCCGATATTAACCATTGCAGAATTACAAGCGGAGAGTGCATCTGACAGTACAATCGCAAAAGTCATGGGCTTTGTTTTGTCCTCTTGGCCGGATAAAAAATCTCTGGAAGTGGAGCTAATGCCATATTTTCATGTACGTGCAGAACTATCTATTGTACACGACTTGCTTTACCGTGGTGACAGGATCGTAGTTCCAGGTACCCTTACTCGTCGTTTGATGGAGGTCGCACACGAATCACACCCGGGGATCAGTCGTACGAAAAGCCGTTTGCGAGAGTTGTACTGGTGGCCTCGAATGGATAACCACGTGGAACAACTGGTTAAAACGTGTTGTTTGCCAGTCATGTGACAAATCAGCACGGCCAACCGTAGCACCTATGCAACCAGTAGCTTTCCCTGACAACCCTTGGGAGAAGATTGCCATTGATATTATTGGCCCATTTGAGCAAGCTCCCATCAAATGCCATTATGCAGTGACGCTTATTGATTATCACAGCAAATGGCCAGAAGTTTATTTTTCAAGACAAGTTTCTACGGCGACGGTCAAGAACTTTCTGCTATAAGTGTTTTCTCGTGAAGGCTACCCGAGTGAAATAGTTTCCGACCACGGACCGCAGTTCAGCTCGGCTGAATTTGAAGAATTCCTTCAGGAACGTGGCATACGCCATTACTTTTCTTCTGTTTACCACCCGCAAGCAAACGGGCTTGTAGAAAGGTTCAACAGAGTCCTCAAATCTGTTGTACAGATGGCAGTATACGAGCGGCGTGATATCCGTGTCGCCGTGACAGACTATTTGGGGGTCTACCGCTGCACACCTCACGCCACAACGGGAGTTGCACCCGCCGTTTTGCTGCACGGACGACTGCCACGAACACGCTTAAGCATTGTTGGATTATCGGATTCTTCATTTCACGAAAATCCAGCACAAGTGATGAAATGGCTGCGCCAACGTGTCAGACAAAACCAAGCATCTTCCAAACTTTACACAGACTGCCGTTGCGGAGCCCAGACAAGACACTTTGCCGTCGGCGACTACGTCCGCGCGAGAAAGTCGTCAGTTCACGGGAAAATATCTTCGCGCTTTTCGAAACCGAAGCAGATTATTGAGCAACGAAGGCCAGCTTCATTTCTTTTGGATGACGGTCGAGTGTGGAACGCCTCCAAATTTCAAGCGATGCACCCTGAAGCTGCGGAGAAGTTCACAGGCAATCGACCTGGTATTCTAGAATGGACTCTACCACTACCTGACGAGTCTCTTCAAGGTAGTGCATTTCCTGCGAGTGAACAACATGCTGACTGTCCATCTACGTCACAGGCAAGAAATATCAGCACAAGCCAGCAGTGAGTCAAGTACTCAGCCGTCTTCACTGCAGGACAGAATGACCGGCCAACCCCCACGGAAGAGTGCACGAGTTAAAAGAACTCCATTGAAGTTCAGGGACTATGCGTTACGCAAGCGATAGTTTTTTTTTTTTTTTTTTTTTTTTTTTTTTGTCGACCTGGAAAATGTTGTATAGGAAAGAAGATGAGGATGGTGGCGCGGGGACACTAAATAAAGAAGATGATGTTCAGGCATCAGATGCATCGTTCCTCTGCTGTTCTAAATACAACAAACTCTAAAGATACTTAGTGAATGAAGCCATTAATTTTCTTCTGCATACTTCGTCCGATGGAATGTGAAAATGCAGCCGGCCTTACGACATCAAGTTCTTGGCAAACTCTGCACAAAACTGTGGAGCAACGCAAGGTACGACTTGTAGAGCACTGAATTGTGCTCTGTATTGCCTCCATTGTGAAAATTCTGCAGGCTCTTCATGGCTGATGCCTTCATAGAACTTCCCCTTGTCACCATTGTCGGCTTCAAAAATGCCATCTGTTTTCAGTGGCATCACATTTCAGTGACACATTCGTCAGCCATCACACCATTTGCTATGTTGCAACACATGCCGTAGGAGTTGAGCGACTCCTGGCGCGCTCAATGGAATACCCATTGGCACACTCCCACTGCACCCACTAGTGCTGACTGCGACATTCAATGCGTTCAATGTAAAGCAACAAATCCAGGAGGCCTAAATTCCTTCATTGTACAAGCAAGTTTGTTCTAGTGGTCTTTGCTGTAGAGGCTATCACAATGCATATGATAGGAATTCACCCAGGACAATGGAATTCTTCGTTATACAGGTAATTTCATTGTACATGCATTCATTCCAATGGCCTTTAACCTGTATCCTATATTAACATAATTATATCAAGATAATTTTGCAAGTGCTTTCCTGGTCTTTACTCGCGTTAGGGCATGCGCAAGTTAAGTTGCATCTCAGGTGTATGTCTTCTCCTGTTTTTCTTGCTTTTCTTGCACACGTATAAATATGGCTCATGTCCAATAAAACCTCAGTTGCAAGTTAATGCCTGTCCTGTCCTGTTCCTCTCAACTTTGTGTTGCGTCTTTTGCGCTGCTTTTGTCTGTTTTGTTTCTGCATATCTGTTTTGCATCAAGTATTGGTTTCGACGTGCACATACCATCCAGTCCTGCTAGAAGTCCTTCCAAGCGACAACAGTCAAGCGAAGCTATGATAGTCGAATGGAAAGTGATGAAGGCATGAGCATCGGGTTGTGCACTTCACGAGAAATCCAAAGCAAGGTAACGACGTGCAACAGGCACAATGTTAGGGACGATGAAAAGGACGATGGACCTGCTAGGGATCACGAAATACAGGCAGATATGCACATTTATATAGTGAAGGATATTTTGGATTCTTCACACAAAATCTGCAGAAACTTATGAGAAAAATTTGGAGGATGCTAAAGCTTCGCTTGTAAGAGTGGGACGCTATAGCATGTAAAGATCCCTGACTGCTTCTCACGCTTCCCGACAACTGCAACTTAAGCAACCGTAATGGTTACCGCGAAACACTGGCGGCGAACGTTATGCACGAAGATATGCACATTTATATAGTGAAGGATATTTTGGATTCTTCACACAAAATCTGCAGAAACTTATGAGAAAAATTTGGAGGATGCTTAAGCTTCGCTTTTAAGAGTGGAACGCTATAGCATTTAAAGATCCCTGACTGCTTCTCACGCTTCCCGACAACTGCAACTTAAGCAACCGTAATGGTTACCGCGAAACACTGGCGGCGAACGTTATGCACGAAGGCGAGCTTCTGGTAGAAACGCGGCCTGTTGCGTGGGGCGATCCCGGAGATATTGCACAGCCACGCCAAAAAAATTTCATAATTTTCAGGTTTCCGTCTTTGTTTTGTACTTTTAATATTTCATTCTGAGAAGATTTATCATAGAAAGCATGCGCTGTGGGTGTTTTGTTTCATGACACTTGTTTGTGGATTGTCATTCTCAAAATTCCGAGCAATAGCTTTGCCAAGAATGCAAGACAAGGTATGAGCAACATTAATGATAGAATGGTACGGCATACCTAAATATATTTGGAGGGCCTGCGTGGTTGGGGATGATTTTCTCGGCAGCGGGCGCCAAAGCCGACACCGACGCCGGATTTTCCGCGACACGGGGCCCTTAACGCTAGCGCGTTAAATGATAAGATTTATTGACTGATTGTCCTAAAACAATGCAGGGGTTAAATAAATGAAGGGCTTGAAATTAATTTTGACTGTATAAATTTTAAAGGGGCCCTGAAATACTTTTTGAACATAGTAAGAAAATGGTGCTAGTCTGTTGAGGCTGCTGTGAACATGAGCCATTACTGCACTACATGCAGCAAGGAATTTACTATCTACTGTCAAACAATGAAAAATTGCTTGCTCGCACTTCCGGAATGTTGTCATGTAGCGTCATCAAAAGCAACTGGCCCACCAGTGCTAATGGCCGAATCGTGATCGCGAGAGCATTCTTAGTGATACATAATTGCCAATTTTGAGTAAAATAACTGAAAAATATGTATGTCTGCGATCTCAAAAGGATAGGTAAATAATTTAACCTTTGCACTGCACATAGCTGCATCTGCTGCATGTGGCCTCTGAGATGGCAGCAGCGTGCTGCGCAGCATAGTCGCAACTATGTGACAATAGTCTACCGCAGCCACCATGGGGTGCCACGACGAGCGCTTTCGCTTCCGCGAAACTCAACTTTTGGCCGGGGCTTTGCCCTCTTGGCTTCTCTGCTGTGCAGCTTCCAGCGTGGTAATGGAGACAAAAACAGACAGAAAGCTGGGTACCGGTGCGGTAACTTCACTCAGATTCAAAGACTTTTTTCGGCATAAGATTCGTGAGAAAGCTTCCTTTAATGAGGCCATGTTATGATTACTCGGAAAAGTGTTACAGGGCCTTAAACAAAGAAAGCGAAAGTGCTCTTGGTCATGTTTGTTTCCAGTTATATCAAAATTAAAAAGGTCCTTCCCCTACCACTGTAGAAGGCAAGCTGTGTGAAATAAGCAAGTCAATCAGTGCAAAAAGTGCCACAGCCAAAGAAAAACAAGAACATGGGTTTATATAAATCAGCCATTTTAAGTGAAGCATCAGAAGATTAAAAGCAATCGTGTTGAACTATCTTAGTTCATTGTGCACCCGTAATGTGGACAAAAAAGCATACATTTCACTGAAAAATTATAAAGTGAAGTTTTCACTGATAGTGTAATAGAAATTGTAGGAAATTAAGTTCTCTCAGAAAATGCTTTCCTGGCAATCACAGTGCCAGAATTCTCTCTAGAAACATTAGTAGCAAACTCTACAAGTACTGCCAGTGTGCTCAGCCCCGTAAAGTTTGGTTTATGCATTAAGAGACACACGAGGAAAAGTTCAACTTGATACGTTGCACTGACCCCTTTATCATTTTGTGAGCCCACAGAAACATAACAAAATGCTCCGACAGACACAGCCAGGAGGCGCACATTCGGATGGCCCTACCGCACGCAGCTGAGAACAATAGGCAGGAAAGTGAAGGCAGTTTCCTCGCTGTATTTATTACACAGAGTGGTGCACTCGGTGGAAACAAGCAGACCTGCTGTTCACAGATTATTCAGTGCAGTGAGCCATACACAAAAGCTCTCATCTGCCCTGCACAATCTGACCAGTGAGCCATGAAGCTATCACTGCCTTGCATATAAACCTGATCGTTATTTGCTTCAAGAGCTGCTGAGTACAATTCAGCTGCATCCCCTTGAACTAGCAAGAGCACAGCGACGGGATGTACACCGAATTCACAAATTATAATCTGCATCTGAGAGCTTTAAAAGACTTCAACAAAGACACTCCATAGTCAGCGGCATCAAGCCTGCCCAGCAATAAGGTTTTTTACTATTACTTAGAGCAAGAAGCGCTGCTGTTGAATGTGTGGGAGTGGCAGGAAATGAGGGCTTTGATCATGCGTCTGGCAAACATTGCTCCACCTGTAACAACGGTTCAGCCTCTATTAAATCATCATTTAGAACTCAAGCTTTTGTGTATTATTATGCAAGAATGTTCTTAATTTAAACATAGGTACTCCAGTAGGGCACACAGTTACGCTGAATGTGACCAGTACAGGTGGGTCGCTAAAGTTGGAGTAGAGGATAGAAGGTCCACCTTCTCTAAATGTTGCAGTTTTCATGTACCTGTTGGCAAACATTAAGAGGGCACTGCAACACTTTTTGAACACTGCAACAAAATGCTTGCTATCTATAGACATGCCTGTCAAATATAATTCCGCTGCAGGCAGCACGGCACCCGCAATATTGCATAAAAGATTACACCCTTTCTCCTGAGGCTTTCGAGGCCCCCTTTATTATTACGATGTCACAATGTGTCCCCACCCCATGGACAGTGACACCACAGGCTCGCACTGCAGCCCATAGACACCAGCCATAGGACGATTATTCGTCACCACGAATTGCTCCCGAGCAAGAGCTCGCACACGCATGCACAGGCCTCTAAATCTTCTAGCAGACGGAGAGCTGGCATACTCGACTTTTTTTCCTCGATGTTTTATTTCTATTTGCTGAGTGTGATTGCCATTAATGTTTTTCGCCTCCTTTTTTTTTTTTTACCTTGTATATTGTTTTAAAGTTAGCTTTGATGATGTTGCATTCCCCCCTATGTAATACCCTCCAACTGAGGGCCTTTAGGGTATACTGAAATAAATAAATAAATAAATAAATAAATAAATAAATAAATAAATAAATTTTGTTTTATCACGCCCCGCCCATCCTGTCATTTTTGCTCTTTGGCACCTTCATCAGACATCACCCTTGAAGGGCTGCCATACCACAGAAAAAAAGTCTGGGATTTTGCGTGCCAAAACCACGATCTGGTTATGAGGCACACCGTAGTGGGGTGACTGCGAATTAATTTCAGCCACCTGGGGTTCTTTAATGTGCATCCAATGCATGGCCCACAGGCGTTCTTGCATCCTCTCCCCCCCATTGAAACAAAATAAGAATAACTAATGAAGGAGCAATAGGCATGGCACAGCTATTGGTGCCAACTTGGCCGAAAGGAAACATGTTGAGGTGAAATGGGGGGAAAGTAAATGGTATATCCATTATTGCTAGGACCTTCCCAAAATTCCGCATAAATATATTTATCGAACTGCATTTTACTCACTCAAGTCGCTGCTCAGTTTTGAAAAAGTGTTGTAAGGCCCCTTCGATGCAAATTACATGAATAACTTCCAAAAGAACTCCAAGTGCAAAGAGCTGTGACAGTATTTAGGGCGAAGCCATGTTCAGGACACGCTCCCCCATCCATGTAGTCCAGCATAACCAAGGTTGTGCAGTGCCTTTTAGGTACCTCGCACAGACGGTGGCGCCAGATTATCGTCTAGACAACAATGCAAGGCCCTCAATGTGCCAAGCATTGAGCATCTCTTGCGCACACTTTTGGCAGCACGCAACCTCCTCCCACCCATCCATGGCCACACTCAAGTGTGCACACAAGTTTCCCTTGGACTCCCAGCTGGACTCTGACCGCGACAACTCAGACTAAGAGTCGTTAAGAAATAAAGTTAATTCCTCTCTTTTTCCTCACTGCCTGTGCTAATTCTGCCGGAACTTTCCAGGGACACGACAAGCATGCGTGGCTCACTGCTCACCAATGTCCTTTGCAAGGAGTAGGAGGCAAGCTAGTCGAGAAAGCTCAATGTAACATGGATATTCTATATTGGAATGATCTACACTAAAGAACTGCAAACATTATTGATCTTAAGACTTGTTGATCCTGCGATCAGCAAGTCTGTTTATGTATGTTCAGGTATTAGATGCGCGTATCTACATACAAATGAGTAGGCCACAGTTCATCATTTCCTTGATATATTTGCTCAAGTGTGACACGTACTACCATATTGCAAGCATTGAATGTGTATTCTACGTAGTTGTTTACTGCAGCCTAACTGACTTCTGCCGTTAACTATTGTATAACTGTCATTTTACAGTGCTGAATTTTATGCAATGAGTTATTTCTGCTCCTCTTCCTTACATTTAACGTTTTCTAACCCCTCTCACACAATACTCCACCTGGAAGCCTGTGAGGACTTTGAATCAAATAATTTTCAAAAATATCTATTGGAGACAATCAACATTTTCATGATGCCCTAGCCAGAATTGTATACTAACACACTACTTGAGTTTTGTTCATGTTTATTGTTATTCACTGCATTTTGTTCTATTTCCTATTATTTTTTTGTTTTACCCACTTCCCTCTGTAATGGCTTTGGCCTTTAGGGTCAAATAAATAAATACGAAAAAAAAAAAGTTGTAATGAAGTGGAAGTGCAAGCTTGGTAACACGGGACAAGAAGTGATGGAGAACTGGAAGCAGTTTGCATGGTCTGCCGTTCGGTGTTGTTCTTTTACAGTGGCACAGTCGGCTTATACTGAGATTTCGGAAGACCTGGCCCCAAGCATCGCACTTCTAAGTGGACAGACACTACTGGGACCGCATGTGTCACCACAAGTATTCACCACATCATCCGGGGACGGCATCCAGGCCTCCTCAGTGGCTCTCGCAGACAGCGGCACTAGTGAGTTCGCGCAAGTCATCTCCTCTGTCTCACAACGACTTAACCGAATGCCAGACGAATTTGCTTCAGTCATCGGACGAACTGCGCTTTTATTCCAAACGGCAACGACTCTTTTCGACTTCTATGGTCTCCAAGAGGACCCCGTAACCTGTGTGCGTACCGTCGAGTCTATCGCTATTAACTACGCGTGGACAGACGCCAAGAAGAGGTCCATGGCAGAAGGGCGTCTCCGAGATGCAGCTCAACCTTGGTATCTATTCGAAGGGCATGCCTATCCAACTTCATCCATCTGGACCGCGGCGTTGCTTTCTACTTTCGTAAGCCTGCCAAGCGCCTGTGACACTCGCTTTATGCAGATCCGGTCACGCCAACAAGCTCCAGATGAAGACACGGTCGAATACATTTACGATAAACTGCGGCTCCTTGGCACCTGCAGCCTTACCTTGGCTTCCCCAGTGGCCAATCAGTATGTCATAGATGGCAACCATGACCCCACGCAGGCTGTCATCCTGTGCATGCATGCATTTAAAACATTGCCCGACTCTTTCACCCGTTAGGCTTCAGTGTTACAGGACACAGCTAGACGGCGTCGGGCTGCCACCAAGCAGCCGTGGGCTACTTCGCAAGCTTCCCTGCTGCAATGTGAACACTCTGGCGACGCCAGCCACTGCTCTCGCAAAGGGTTGCATGCTCCAAGACAGCAAATGCAATACCAGAGCACCACGCTGCCGTTGCTGCCAATTCGAGTCCACGGCGGCTCCCCTTACTGACCTGATCAAGAAGCGCAGTTTAAATGGGGCCAATCGCAGGAATGTGCATTCCAATTGCTCAAACGTCAGCCAGGGCTAGCCAGGGTCAGCCCTCGTTCAGTACAGGGCTGACCGATTGCCCTATACTGAGCCACTTCAACAAAAACTGGACCACAGAGGTGCACACAGACGCTAGCAAGGTTGGGCTGGGGGCAGTATTTTGCAGCATGACCCAGATGGTGCTGAGCATGTTGTCGCCTATGCCTGCCAAAAACTGCCAGATGCTGAACACCACTACCACTTCAACGAGCTAGAATGCCTAGCCATTGTATGGAGCGTTGACAACAAATTTAGACACTATCTGCTTGGTCGCCAGTTCACAGTGGTACCAGATAATGAAGCAAATTTGTCCTGCGCGATACAACTCTATATCGTTGTCCATGGAAGAATAAGAGGCAAGATGAAGAACACCTAGTCATCCCTGCTTCGTTGCGTATTGTTCATGCTATCCACGACACACCTGAAGGCGGACACATAGGTCAGCGAGCGACGCTGAAAGAAGTGCAGGAGCGTTTCTGGCGGCCCATAATGGGTAAGAGTGCTCGCTCTTACGTCGCTAGCTGCAAAATATGCCAGCAACACAAGCGTTTCCTAGGAAGTCAGCCTGAGCTACACACACTCACTCCACCAACTGCTACTAAATTTCATGCAGTTGGCCTCAAACATGTTGGCCCCCTTCCAACGATAGCAGCTGGCAATTGCTACATCCCGATTGCTGTTGATCACCAATCCAAATTTGTGGGGGTAGCCACCGTGCCTTCTCTGGCACCCAGCTACGTGGCAAAATTATTGAAAGACAGATTTGAACTGAGGCATGGTCTTTCGAACAAAATATCACATCGGGCACCCATCTTCCGCAACTCCGAACTCTGCGCCTACCTCTCCAAGCCAGAGTTGAGCACCACCATGCCTCAGCGTACCATCCGCAAGCAGATGGCCTGATGGAGAGAGCTAATCAGACAATTCAAGCACGTTTGGCTCCCTACTGCAGAAATAGTAAGCCGGGAGAAGCAGACTGGGACGAACATCTCCAGGCTGCTGCTTATTCAATGAAAACTACACTACAGTGCTCAGCTGGGACACTGCCGTACGAAATAGTATATGGCCAGCTGCCCCAACTAAACGTGCTCAATTTGGATACCTCGATCAGATTTGGACGACCCATCGTGTGACAGACATCATGCCGCAATATTAGGGAAAAGCTAGCAAGAGTGCTGCGAAAACAGACGTTCAAAAGTGGCATTACAACTGTCGGCATCATCCCCCACTGCAGTACCAGATAGGAGATGAGGTATGCGTCCAACGAGGTAATCAGCCACCGGGCAAGAAACTACACGCCCAATTTGAGGGTCCCTTTGTGATCACTGTTAAACAACAAGGAAGCTTAGGCATGAGAAGACAGAACTTTGCCATGCACATGTCTCGCCTTAAAAAGAGGGTCCACTGACCAATGTAACATTGCTGAGCACTTAGCTTCAATAACGCCGTGTGGCTGAGTGTAATGAAGTGGAAGCACAAGCTCGGTAAAGAGGAGAAAGAAATGAGGAACAGGAAGTGCTTCGCATGGTCTGGCGTTCAGTGTCTTTCTTTTACAAAGTAAACAAACATTTTCTTGCCAATATCAGCATGTAATGAATATATGCTTATAGTAAAAATTTGATAGAACAAAGGAATTTTTATGCCGGGTGCAACTATAATGAGGCTTGACTAATGAATTCAGATAGCTTTACATCATTATTATTTCAATTACTCCCATAATCATGTCAAGTACAACACAAGCAAAAGCTTCAGGAATTAAAGGGACACTGAATAGCTATACTATGTTAGTTTGGTCTGGCAAACTATCTTTCGAGAATCAATTTTCATTTATTTCACCGGAAAACCTTTGTTATTAGTGGAGAAACAGGAATTTTTCACATTTTTTTCCATTTCGCACTTGAATTGCTGTGCAGAATGCATGAGCATGATGCCACCCATTCTTGTTCAGAAAAAGTTTTCAAAACTCGCAGGTTTAGCCTTTGGTTCCTTTAATATGTAATATAGTCTTTTTTCATGGTTAATTAAAACTTTTAATAAGCAGTGCACAGACACTGTCCAGTGACATCTCAAGGTCTAGGTTGGAAACTTTAGTAGTGTTTCAGTTTTCAAGCATCAGTTCTTGCCTCTTCTCATGATTACCAGGGCTATGCTAGTACCAAAACTGACATTTCTGGTATTTCAGAACTGTAATTCACCATGCTGCTTAGCATTCTTATCTGTGGCCTGTTCAATTATCGTTTGGGCTGCAGTAAATCAACCACTGTGTATGCTTGTGCAATCTTTACAATAGGGTAACATGCTTCTAACCTGGACCAACATAAACTAATCCTGCAACCAAATCATACACACTAAATTGGTATCATTAACTGCAATGATCTTCTATTTAGAATAATTTCTGAGCACAGTTTGCTACTGATAACAAAATTACACATAAAATTAACGCAGCCAGTTCTTCAAAGCACTGGTGCAATTCCGCCTAAAAGTGTGTACCGTCTGCTGAAGCTGTTATCTGCAAGTTGTGCTAGGAAAGGAGTGAAATAGTTTGTTGATCAAAAGCGCTGCTCTGTGGATAAGGCTGTCAGGAGGAAGGGCAGAGATAAACAAGAAGGCCACTCAGGTTAACAATAGCAGTGGCAACTCCTGCCAACGAGACGTGGGAAGAATTACCATTTCCCACAAACACGTGTACGAGTCCTTTGGGAAAGAATTGGATGCAGTGATGTCTTCTAGTGGTGGAGAGAATCATGCCTGCTTGATGCTGGCATATAAACCTGCGGTGCTGTGGTACTTAGTTCGGCAACCTTGTGTATATCTACCCATCTAGTCACTTTACGCAGCTCTTCCCAGTGACCCAAGTTGTCTACTAGCTCGGGCCATTATAGGTATGTGTCCAAATAGACAACCTGCGACTGGCTGACCTACAGACAATTTGGGTCACTGGGCACATGCCCAAACAGACCACATAATTCGAATCTTTACCAACAATGAATTTCCAATCCCCAAAGTACATATGCACCACCACTTGAATGCTAATCGCACTAATGTAGATAATCATCTCCAAAGGATGCGTCCTGCCTGATTTCTCCTCAGTGATGCTGGTGAGTGCAAAGAGTGTGTTGCAGTGCAAGTGTGCTCCAGGCTCCCAAGACCCCTCATACATTACATTGCAGATTGCCATCAATGCTTCTCAAAGCGATATGTGAAACAATTGCGTAAAATATTTGCCACAAATATGAAGTGGAAGTGCATGGAATTGGTTTAGTCATATTTTGACTGTCAGCGTTTGAGAAAATTGACAATTTCATCTAGACCCCTGAGTCGTTGCAGATGATGAGAAGCGCACGTGAAGACCGCTCCAAATACCACGAGATGGCATGAAGCCCACTCTGAATTAAATAGAAACATATTTGATTTGTTATTCAAATTTTTTTATTATTTGTAAATCCGTATAGCAATAACCATCCTACAACATGCAATTTGTTTTTTTTTCTGGCGCTAGATCCTTCCTTGTGATTTAGAGTTCTACTCTGTGTTGCTGTATTTTATGAGCAACTGCAGCCAGGATTATCACATGGCATACAAAGACGATGGGCTCTATATTCTGTGCGGCGGAGTAAATTTGTCTACTGCACATCATTGGCCTTTCGACCCGCAGGTCGGTGGTTCGACTCCCGTGGTTGCTGAGGCAATTTGTTTATTCCTTTTAAAGGAGAACACCTGACGGTTCGCATTGGCACACTTCCGCCACTGAAATGTTTAGCTCGTCTTAATTTGCTTGGCAGGCATCACTGCATTCACGCGTCGCTGGTACAAACCGATATATTTCATCTTATCACAGTGACCGGCGATTGAGGCGCAAATGCCTGTAACGGAATCGCCCTAAAAATATTTCCGATTGCCAACAATAAGTATTATTTATTCGTTTTATAGCTCTTTGCAAAGCGATCAGTTTTTCTCAATGCCAATGGTTTTTGTTCAGGCTACTAGCCCGCTCGCAATGCTTGCCGATTTATTCGATCGAACTACAGTTTTAATTGTAGAAATGCATGTGTGAATGATAAATAAGCGAGCTGCAAATCTTAAGCACCAACACACGCAGAGTGAATGGAAATTTAACAGCCGCAGTACCTGTGTTTGAAGTTTCACCAAAATGTTTCCTGAGCACGGTTCGCGTTATCAGCAGGCAGCCAGTTTCGGCTACTGTTTCGCGGCGTCAAGTACGTGTGTCGAAACCAACGTCAACCCACCTTCGAGGCTGAGGTTCTTGGCGGCTGCGCGCAGTGTGCTACGCAGTTTGTCGACGTTCCTGCCGGCGACGCCCCAGCGCAGGCCATCGGCGGAACGGTGCAGCTCTTCGACCACGTAGACGCCCGTCACGCCCGTGGCGCCGAAGAGAACGATGTCGAGCTCTCGCGAGGAAGACATCCTGCCGTTGTCGACGCCGCTCACCCTCTGCTCCAGTAGGCGCGTCGCTTCAGAGTTTCCGCCTTGCGCACCTTTTCCGTGTTGTACGGTGTATAAGAAGGACAATCGCTCGCACTACCGGGTCTGTCGCGACGGCGTTTTGTTTATCGTCCCACGTTCGTATGGGTAGGCGTGCCGAGCCGGCCGAGCGTTCGCTAGAGCATTGGCTAGAGTTAGCGTCGAAGACAAAACGATGCCAGCATAAGCGTAAGCATGGTCGTAAGCGCCCCCACAGTGCATTACAGCTAGATGGATGCATATGATCATTTCAGGGAAGCTACGCCGTTTCGCTTTCGCTGGCGCCAAGGTCGATAAGATTACAACTAAAACATATTTACTGCGTCTACTGCCGCGTAAGAATGGATCGAAAAACTTTAGTTACAACCACGAGGTAACAACGAGAAGTCAAACACCAGAACATCAAATCAACTTATCACATTGATAGCATAATGCAATGAAAATACTCGCAGAGTCCCTGTTTCCGCTTCACTGCAGGTCAATAATAAAGTCCCTAGATGTTCTGCTCTCTTTAAAAAATATCTAGGGACTTTAGTGAATAAAAACTTGCAGGACGTTTCAGCTTCGTTAAGATTGGAACGCGATAGCATTGAAAGATCCCCCATTGCTTCTCACGCTTCCCGGCAACTGGAGCTTATGGTTACCTGCAAATGCTGGCGGCGAACGCATTGCGCGAAAACGAGCTTTCTATTTTTTTTTTTTTTTTCCCCGGCACGGCGGGAGCCGCCGCGGATGCGCGGAGGCGAGCGCCATCTGGATGGTGTTACAAGGAACCGAGCGGGGCGCACCGCTCCCACTAAGACAGACCTCAAACGACAGCTGGAAAAGTGTTTGTGTCTGCGTAACAGAATGATATGTTTTCTCGTATATTCAAATTACAATCCGACACTATCATGTCTGTAGGTTGTGTGTATGAATTGTACTTTAAGAGTTTTCTGACGCATTTTACTTTGATAAATTCAATTAGTTCAGGAACGCCTATGCGCCACATGAAGGGCCAGCATGGTTTGGGATGATTTTTATTTACAGACAACGTCGCCGACATTGGAATTTCTGTGATACGGGGCCCTTAACGCTTTTGCCTTAATACCACGGTTAATTTTCCCTACGCTTTCCTTGGCTTCGATAACTGTCCGTTGGCTTCATATGAAGGTGAATAACAAAAATCGAGACTCTAGGTTCCCTTCTTGGTACTTGGTATATATGTATAATAATATAATAAACATGTTCCATCGCTGTTTTAAGAAGCTAGCTATTGGCAAACTCTGAGTGCTGCCCATATCAGTGTACGCTTACACTAGGCTGGTTTTTCAGGGGTTCAATCATACCTTTTTTCAAGTTCATACAACCTAATGCACTAATCCAACACTACAAAGCGTCACACTGCCGTAGCACTGAACAGAAATGAACAACATGAAGAAGACAAGCCGGTCATGTCTTCTCGCGCTGCGCACATGCTTCCGTTTTTTTCAGCGCTGTAAATACGTCCAACTACAGAAACTAAGCACAGCTTTATGCTTTAATCATACCATACCACACAAACGTCTGCAGCACTAACACAAACCTACAGCGTACAGGGATCGCCATATACATTATTTGTTTCACTCTGCGTACTTCTGTCCGATGTTAGATTCTTTACTTTGTGTAGCAGCACTTATAATAGGGGAGGGTTTTTGATTAATGCTTTCAAGTGGGTCTGCAGAAGCTAATTCTTGTAGTACTAAATTAAGCTAATTCAGCAAAGCAAACGTTGAGTTCATTTTTTCTGCTTAAGGTGAGACAATTAAAAGTACCAATTAAAACATATAAGTGCTACCTCAGAGGGCCTGGACACGAAACACCGTGCAATGTTGATTTCTGTGCTTGTCAGAGACGTTCAATTCCTGGCTGCACTCCAATTCAGGTGGAATGAAAAAAAATCCTCGCATCCCACACTTTGGGTGCACACCTGAAGTGGTCGAAATTACTCTGGAGCCGACCAATACAGCACCTCTCAAAACTCACTCAACCGCCACGGTGGCTCAGTCAGCTAAGGCGCTGCGCTGCTGAGCACGAGATCGCAGGATCAAATCCTGGCCACGGCGGCCGCTTTTCGATGGAGGTGAAATGCAATGCCCGTGTGTTTGCGTTGTAGTGCAAGTTGAAGAACCCCAGGTGGTCAAAATTAATCTGGAGCCCTCCACTACGGCATGCCTCATAATCAGAACTGGTTTTGGGACGTAAAACCCCAGAAAGAAGAAAAAAACTCACTCACTCTTTTCTTAATCGCCTTTTATATCACAAATGTAGTACACCATTATCTATCTGCAATGAACCAAGAATACAAGAACGCTTCAGACAGATTAAGAATATGTGCTTTTACACCAGTACACAAAGATGATTCATAGCACATGCTACTGAAAGAACAAAGTAAATCACAAGTTCTTGAAACTACCAGAAGCTCTTGTAAGGTCTTCACATATTAGAAATCTCTTTGCACAACCTACAGGACAGGACAATGCAAGGCACCTCCTGACCAAGGCAATGCTATATGGAATAAGCATACGTGGGTTTTGAACAATTTTATTTAACGCAGTGCTTTACAAGGCAGTGTTGCATATTGGCACTAATACGATTGCTGAACATTGGCTCAAATTTTTTCCTCAGCGCTTCATTTTTATCAATGCTGATATGTTCCCATGCACCTTAACTGGAAGGAAGATAATAATTGCTATGTCAGAAATGTGACACATTATTTCGAATATATGTTGGAAAACTGAAACATATCTTTAGAAGTAGTAAGTGGCTTTTAAATGAGGGTGAAGATAAAAGTGCAGCGCTGTAACTGTCTCTCGATATGAGGTCACCTCAACAGCACTGCACGGGGAATGGATAATGGGAGTTAAAGAGTGAGGAGTGAAAAGAGGAGAGCGGTATGACCCTGAAGAGGGGAAGAAGTAGCTTGGAAGGAATTAATCATACTATGTTAACGTACGTATTATTATAGTAACTTATGTTGAAAAAATGCTGAAGCACCAGCTAGAGTCAATGCGTGTGATTCTTTGTGGTCTCCATACCATGGCCACTAAAAGTGTCGTGCATGTCCTCTCCATACTAGAGCTGCTTTAGCTGCACTTTAAATGATGTAAAGGCCTTTCTTGGCACCTGTGCTGCTCATGCAGGAGAAGCCCACACACAAGCTTCTTCGTTGCGCTTTTTTTTTTTTTCAAGTTCCCATTGAATAAGTGACACCAGCCAAGCTCTGGGGAGGTATTCTGTAAGAGTCCACCTAGTGGACATCTCCATTTAATCTGCAGTTGAAGTTCTGATTGGCTGGGCTGGGGGTGCACTTTAGCACGCACCACAGCCAATGAGCACTTCAGCAGCAGACGAAATGGACATGTGCACTAGGTGGACTGTTACAGAATACTTCCCAAGGAAAACCACAGCCAATGGCTGCAAGCGAGATGCATGGCTCTTGAAAAAAAAAACCCAAGATATAGAAAGACGACTGACGCAGTCCGAGCAATATTCAAGCAATGCAAATCTTGAAATTCAAGTAGTTGTGAGACAAGATGAGGAAGTTCTGAATGACATGCTCAGTAATTTAGGTACTGCGATTAGTGAGCCGATTGTGGAGTCGGACATCAAATGCTATCACCGTGTCCGAACCAAAGCATCAGATAAAAGCAACATAATAGGTGACCCATAAAAGAGTGAGGGATTCTGGGATGCGCCGCCTGCTCGGTGTTTCCGGTTCGAGGAATCGCAGCCGCCGCCACCACTTCGCCATTGAAGCCTATTGATGCGCTTGCAGTATGGCTTTGTCACACTCGAAGATTACCCGGTTGCAGGCGCCTAGCAAAACTATGGTCGGCTGTTCAGCCGTTGTCTGCTCAAATCCAAGCGTTAAAGGTAAACTCATGTAACTACTGCCTTGCAGCATTCCTTGCTGAGTCAGGTGTGCACAAGCATCAGAGGCACGGCTGACACTTCCAAAACTAAACCATCAGTGAACAGAAAGAAAATGAACGTACAGTGGCACTTCTCAGGCGGCGATGAGCTGTGTAAGGGCCGACGCAGAATGATTCCGCAAGATATTTCTTTCTCTAACATTGACTCAAGCAACAATAACTATTTCAGTACTCGCACGCACATATAGAGGTATTATGAAACATGGTTTTACGGCGGAAATTAAAAAAAATTAATTATGGGGTTTTAATTGCCAAAACCACGATCTAATTATGAGGCAAGCCGTAGTGGGGGACTCCAGAAATTTGGACCACCTGGGGTTCTTTAACGTGCACCTAAATCTAAGTACACGGGTGTTTTCGCATGTCACACCCATCAAAATGCGGCCGCCGTGGCCGGGATTCGATCCCGCGACCTCGTGCTCAGCAGCCCAACACCATAGCCACTGAGCAACCACGGCGGGTGGCGCAAATTTAAATAGGAGACAGCGAGATACATACATAATACTCGTATTCAACTAGCCCACCTTAGTTCCATTAACAGAGATAGAGATAATGCGCAGCCGTAATATGTTGGCAATACGGCCATTTCCCCATCTTGTTGACAAAAAGGCGAAAACTTCCAACTACGTGCCACTTCAAATGAACCTCGAGTATCGACGAAGAAATGCCTTTGACAGCGCGCAGTTTTCAAATATTTTCAGCCCTTCATTTTCTAATTACGCTAGCTGCGCCGTTACTGACGATATCGGTTGCAGCGACGATCACAGGGCACTATTTACCAGCCTGCTATAGCCATCGCCTCAGCACCCGATTTTCTAAGTAATGCTTCTATACGCTTGACAAATTATCGGATAAAGCTGGCTTTTTTATCTGTCTGACAGACCCGCTGGCAGAACAGTCAGTGACGGTGCGTCCAAGCAGCGGCAAATGTCGTAGAGCTAAACCTGGCAGAAAAAAAAAGGCTGCCCAAACGAAAACCAGAGTTCGTTTATGAATAAAAGCGTATCCTTGCCTTCCTTGGCTTGTCATCGTCGCGCCCAGAGTGAACTCAAACCTAGAAATCAGCTGCATGCATGGTACGACATAGCTGGTCGACAAAGCGAACAGAAACCTTCGCACGAATGACAGTTGAAACCGCATAGAAAAACACGTGCACCGGGCATGCCGCCGATGCTGCCACGTCGTCCGTCGAGCCGGAAGCTGCTAGCAGACGGCGCGCCCCACAATTCCCTGCAATTGTTCGTTTTACGGGTCACCTATTGTGCGATTCAAGTCCCGTGTAAAGCGAGACGCGGCACTTAAGAAAGCAAAGAAGGTACAGCTAACTAACAAAGACATGGGTGTTGAGAGCACAGCTCAAGTATATGTAAATGAGCATTTAACACCCGAGAACGAACGGCTTCTAGGCGCATCCAACGCCAAAAAGAAGGCTGTGTGCTGGAAATATGTCTGGACAAAGAACGGCGTTATCCTCGCTCGCAAAACAGGCGATTCTGCAGTTCTTATCCACAATGAAGCCGACCTTTCTAAGATGACGTAGACCACGTCGTTGTACACAGTCACGTGCATATTTCTCTTTAAAAGATGGATGGAACTGTTCTCTTAACTCCTACTCAGTTCAACAAAGCGTTTCCAGGCAAGGATGGTTGTTTTCAAATTATACATTTAAACATGCAATGTGCTTTGAATAAAGCTGAACAACTCGCTTCACTTTTATCTAGCTTCAACACCCTGTTTGACATAGTTTTGCTAACGGAAACGTGGTATCGTCACGATTATGACGTCATACGAATCCCGGGATACAACTCATTTTACCTTAATCGCACTTGGCAGCATAGTGGTGGCGTTGCATTGCTTGCGAAAGAAGGCTGCACATGCGTTCTGCTATCAGAACACTGCTTAAGTAATAGCACCATAAAAATGCTTACTGTCCAAAGTGGCCGATATTCTTTTTCTGTCGTCTACCGCCCTCCTCACACGAACTCGTCTGATTTTTTTAGTTACTTCGAACCCGAAATAACATTCCTTGCTGATAATTTTTTATCCTACATTGGCGGTGACTTTAATGTTGACATGGAGACCTACAACCCTGCTCAAGAGCAAATGCTGGTCACAATTCAAAGTGCTAATTTTAATAACGTCTTTAATCGCCCGACGTGCGTGATGGCCAGAACTTCTTCAACTCTTGATTTAATTATCACAAATCATGCAACAGCTTCGTAGTCCGGTTCTAT
Source organism: Dermacentor silvarum (assembly GCF_013339745.2). Classification (NCBI taxonomy): domain Eukaryota; kingdom Metazoa; phylum Arthropoda; class Arachnida; order Ixodida; family Ixodidae; genus Dermacentor; species Dermacentor silvarum. Next base: position 162,649,948 of record NC_051160.1, read on the forward strand.
AGCCACAGACATTAGCGATCACCTACCTGTATTTTTACGGGTTAAAAAAAAGCTCTTTCATGATGTCGCTGTGAAATCAAGGTTCACAGGGTTGTCCTGTGATGACATTTCTGAATGACAAACGGATGACATTTCTGAATGACTTTGTTGGACTCTGCCGATAACCATCAGAATGGTGAACTTGCCTTCATCGCTGTGCATCCCTCTTAATTCTATGTCATCATCATCCCTCATCCAGCCTCGACGTCCCCGTTCAGAGTAGCAGGCTAGAGCAGGCTAGCGCAGGCCGACCTCTCTGCCTTCCTTGAAATAAATCCTCTCTCTACGTGTATCTTCTGTTGAGAGTCTTCGCTGCATGCATGCACTAGATGAGTCCACCGTTTACAGCAAAACTTTGCACATCTGAGTGTGCTTTCCTTGCACATGTGCTATTACATGGCCTTGTGCATCTTGCATGCTATGGCATGCCTGTAATTTGCTGTGGAACCTTCAAATTGGTGCGGCTAAACTACAGCTCTTGACTCCTTTTTCTTGTCATTGAATTTCTCGTCTCTACTTCTATCACAGGTTATTTCATTCGATGTCACGTGACAGCCAGCTGATCCAACAAGTGCATTGTGCTCATCACAAAGGCCATACAAACAGTGCGATTCCACCGTAAGCCCGCATCGCTACGTTCCTGAAGTCATTTTTTGCTTAGATGGCCCGAGACTGGAATGACCTTCCGAGACAAATTGACCCATTTGTGATAGTGCACGCTTAGGTCTGCCATCAAGTATTTAGACTCATCTGTGTATCGTCATTGTCATCAATCCCGCCTTTTCTATGCCCACCGCTCATGTAATGCCCTATTGGAACCCTCGAGGTATGAATGAATAAATAAATGCCTTGCAAACAATAAAGCGAGCATTATGTTGGGTGTGGAGGAATAGAGAGCACATCCTTGTAGGAGGAGCTTTTCGCGTGTCAGACAGCACTAACATGTTCCTCGTCAGCCTATTTTTATGTCCACTGCAGGATATAAACACTAACACAGCTAACATATTTCCAAGTAAAAGAGAATTTGGAAATACAAGACCCTGGCAACCTAGAAGATGATCCCTTATGAAGCCACTAAATTATCAAGCATCACTATAATTAACCTTTTTTTATCTGTGATACCCAGTGCACATGCAAAGTCATGAATGTTTTAATGTTAAGAAAGATGGACAGACGGACTTCACCAACGGCTTCCAATAAAGGGCCACGTACATGCTATCACCTGCTAAAACACACAGTTTTGAAGCTAGCTATGGTTACTTGCTTCAACTTAGTCAGCAGCAGTTACAAGCTGCAGTTTTTTTTTTTAATGAGTAGCTCCTAACAGCTGCACCATGGAAGTTAAGTGATCGCCAAAGTCAGCCGTGGCTTTTTTGTGTAACCTGCTGCATATATAGCCATGCCATTCGTGATCACGAAATCTTAGTGTCACATCAGCAGACACACGAAGTGGCAGTCTCACTGCCAAATACAATGCCATATTATATCACAACATAGCACATCTTGTTGTAATCACTGCAGCCAAGTTAAAGCTCCGCAGCAACTCCCACTATGGCTATCCATCAAGTGGCCAACCTCGAAGCAGAGGCGGAGGCTGCGGAGGGGGTGCTATAACATATTTAAGGCCCATTGTGTCACCTTCTCTACTACTGGGGGTCGGCCAAGAATGGGCACAAAGCAAGTGAGTGACCCAACTTGTCGGCGAGGTCCGACAGCAACCAGCACATACCTAGCTTGTCGACAACTCGTGTCACGGGGTACGTGCCACAGTTTATTGTGTGAGATCGTCCAACCATCCAAAAAGAAGCAAAACAAAAGCGGTCACCATGTGGTTTTTGCATGGTACGACATTCTGGCATGCTTACAGAAAACCTGAAAAACACCTTGCAATTTGCAAATGCTCCAATAACACAAGCCAGGAAATTTTGTAGCTGTGACCAAGTTCCCTAAATGTGCATAAATATACCTAATCGACTGTTAAATTGCAAGCACCCTTCACAACTGTGGGAATAAAGTTAAGCACTACTAATGTTGGTCCAGTGTATACGGTCGAACCCGGATTTATCGAACACACATATAACGAATTATTGTGCATACGAAACAGCTGTAAAATCTGATTGAAAATTGCTGTATAAAACTTTTATTTCATATATTGAATTACCTATATATCGTCATTTTTTGTGATTTTCTTCAGATTCGATATATCCAGGTTCGACTGTATTGTTTCAAGATTTAACTGGGCAGGGAGAAAGGCAACCATGTAGAGGAAGACCCATGCAGGTATCGCACGTATTTAAATGAAGCATACAAACCAAAGCAAGGACTTTGTGAACAGCATGTGCAGCGTTTGTTAAACCACACACCTCTTTCGGAATAGGGCTACATTATTTACATACAAAAATGCTGTTGCACTTTCCATTGCTCTGATTTTACTGAAATCTTGCAGAAAGATGGCATTTTATGGCAATGATTGTTAAATATAAAACTTGGCACAGTTACTTGCCTGATATTCACGAAAACAGACATGCGAAGTTGCCTTTGTCTATGGGGAGGCTAGCTGCTACCAAGCCAGCATAGACTTGTGTCGCTGCCTATTTATTGGCAGCTGCAGGGAGCAGCTGCTCCGAGAGGGTTACAGCACGTTACAAGAACTCTCCCAGCACAGCTGCTTTCTACAGCTGCCAACAGGCGGCACCACGAGTCTATGCTAGCACAGGCTTGGCGGCGGCTAGCCACCCCATAGACGAAGGCAACTTCGTATGTTTTCTTTTTTTTTTGAATATCAGGCAACTGTGCCAAGTTTTATATTTAACAATCCTTACCATAAAATGCGATATTTCTGCAAGATTTCAGTAAAAAGAGCAACAGTGAGTGCAACAGGATTTTTTCAACGATTTTTAAGAGAGAAACGCGTGTCCCTGCACTTGTGTTGAAGGGAAATGCGATCGACACAGTTCCACTGAAAAAGGAAGAAATAATGACGCAAGACATCTGAAGTGGTACTTTTAATTAATTTCAACCTGACATGCGCAGTCTATAGGCAAAGCCCACAAACATTGATTGTTCCGTGCAGCTGGACAAGCCTCTATTCTTCATAAGTCAGAGATGGTTTTCCTCTCAATGTGAGGTTTCACAAAGATTCAGAATCTAGGAAAACAAAAACGTTTGTTCAAGTGAACCTCTAGGAATTTCATGCTGAACTGCCCCATGGACATACTTTAAAAGATTAAAAATGGCACTTGGCTAATCAACAATAATAATAATAATAAAAAATGATGACCATGGTAAGACAGTGAGGAGCCACAAGATGTGTGCATATTCAGAGTCTCTTGCTAGAACTCATTCTTGTAGATGTTATTCAAACCAGTGAAACTAAGATGCATAGATAGAAAAAATGCAACTCCTGCAGGCAAAGGAAATTTAAAATCACAATAGTTTCAAAATATAAAATATATACACAACAATACTTGATAGAATAAACTGCACAATAACTTTTTCTTGGGGGAGATGGTGCTAGCTATATGACATAATTTCTGTTGCACAAAGATACAGGAAAAGAAAAAGAATAACTAGCGAGGGAAGGAGCAAAAAGTAGGACCAGCACTGCACTTACAGAAACTTATTAGTGTTGTGGTGTCCCCGATCTTATCTTTTTAACTGTCGTGTTTGCAGTGACATTACGGCATAAAGGTATAAAAAGCACTCGCAACGAATTAAACAATTACAATACAGCGCTGCAGAGTTAAAACAGATACCCAACGTGAACCCGAAAACAGACAATGAAGCATTTCATCGTCTGTGCTTGTGTGCACGATGTGTGTCTGTTTTAACTTTGGAGCACTGTATTGTAATTGATATTCCAACTAGCCCCAACACAAGCCTTAGTCAAATTAAACATGCCATTTTCTGCAAGTCAACGAGTGTGGATTCACAGTTTCCAACCCGGCTTGAGATCCCTGCCTAGGTTCGTAACCACCAAACAGGGATCACGAACGGCAACGATGGACTTCCAGAGTAGCTTCATGTCACGCAGACCAGACGAAGCCCCACGCACCCAAACAAACCAACATAGAGCCTTACATTATTATTGCCTCATTAAACAATCTGCGGTCATCAACAGCCACGAATGACCCACGCTTCCTCAGCAACCTGCACATCTAAGGTCAACAAGGGAATGACGTTTGTCGGACTGGCTCCACCTGAGAGGTGAAAGAGTGCTGCGTATCTTATTTTCTCTTGCCTGCCATGCATGACGCTGGCAGTCATGTTACAGCATAATACAGTGTAGACCGCTTATAATGTAAGTTGCCAGAGTCGCGAATATCCGCACTATAAGCGGTACCGCACTATAACCAAAGCTACAATTTTCAAGGCCCGCACATATGCAAAACATGTGCACCGAGCCGCCACGCATATGCGACAGCCGAGGAATGCGGCTAGAACGTTTGCATTCAATTTACAGTCGAATCTCGTTAATTCGAACCAAATCACGCGGCGGCGCCTCCGACCGGCATTGCTCCGGCACCGACATTGAGAGACCCCTCAATGTTGCGCGCGAACGGAAAAAAAAAAAAAAAAAACGTGGCGGAAATTTCACCCTCTCTCAAATGGCAAGGTCGCCGATTCTGCGTTGCGCCGGAACATGCGTGTACGTGCCGACGTCTCAGCCACGCTACCGTAGCCATGTGTAGAAAATGGCAGTGAACCCTTCTTTCTCCTTTATGCTTCCTTGCACGCTGCGGCTACGGTGCAGAGGGAAGCAGTGGCGCTGTCCCAGGCCGGCCAACGAAACTTCCCACGCCGGCAAACGCCCGCTTCCCGATAACGGCAGAAAACGAAACTTCGGCGAGCTGGCGCCGGGCCGGCTGGAGCGGCGGGCGCGCACAGTGACAGTCGAAAGTCAGGGAGCTACGAGGGAGGGCGAGGGGAGCCACCGAAGCGGCGGAGTTGCCGAGGCAAAATCCGCTTCCCTGCCGCCCTCCTCCCTTACATTCCACGGTCCCCACGTGCGCCCTTCGCCGTGATGTGCCGGCGCCGCCCGCTCCCTGAAGTTTCGTTTACTGCCGTTATCGTGAAGCGAGCGTTGGCAGTTTCGTGGCGCTCGCTCGCTATACGCGGCGTGATATTTCACGACTCGCACTCAAGATTCTGGTTTCAGCCTCACTGGCTGTTCGTTCGCACCGCGTGCCCTTCTCCTCCACTTCGTCTCTCTTTCTTCCTCGAGCACTCCTTGGGGCGCCCGTTTGAGGGGAGTGTTCGCCGTCTCCGCTGACTTCTGTACTCCCAGGCAGCCACACTGTAACCGGTATTTTGTTTCCCACAACTGCACTATAAGCGATACGTGTATACATGGAGTGCTGTGGGAAAATTAACGGGAGTCTGAAAAGACCGCACTATATCCGGTCCTGCACTATAAGCGGTTATGTTATAAGTGGTCTATACTGTATAATTAAAAGCACTCGCACTAAATAAACATGTTCTTTCTTCTGTTGTTCGTTCAGCCTGCGGCTTGCGAGATATTAATTATAAGCAGTCTTGCTGCACATATACTGCGCAAACATTCCGACGTTTCCAATAACAGTTCTAAACATAACATTCCAAAGTACCGAAAGTCGGGCGAGTTGGTAGCTATTCATCTTGAAACTGCAGCGTGCACACAAGAAACGAGGACATTATTGTCGTCGTTTCTTGTGACAGACAGCGCTTGTGAGCGTTTCTTGTGACAGACAGCGGCGAAGGTGACAGACAGCGCTCGTCTGTCACCTTCGCCTTATTGTCCTCATTTCTTGTGTGCGCGCTGCAGTTTCAAGATAACGTTCCAAAGATTCCAATAATGAGCAGTGTTCCACTGGAGTGGTGTACCAGACTTCCGCTAAGCTGTGGAAGAGACTACGTCAGGCAAACTGGCCGCCGTGTCGATGACCAAATGAGGGAACACGTGAACAGTTTAACGAAGGATTTGAGCATGCATCTTCCAGCGTTTTGTAGATCTTGCTCCTGTGAAGTGCATTTTTATGAAATGAGGATCTTGGGCACAAGTAAAGATAAAACTGCGTGGGAACTTTTACAGGCGCATCACATTAAAATCCATGGTCAAGCCTGTGTTAGCCAAACCTTTGTTTCTTTCTGCGATGTGGACATGCTACCATATTTATTTGATTCTAAGCCAACTTCCAAAATTGGGGATGTCAGAAAATAAAAAAAGTGGTCGCAGTTTCACCTGAAAGGCGAAGCATCAATTGCGATAGCAAATTTGTTGAGAGCTATACGGGGTAATGATAATAGCTTGATCAGCTGCATAAACTTGGACATGCAGCAGCGCCGGCAACACGCAGAACTAATGTTCGACGCTGTCGGCGTTTTGCCAGCAGTTCACACAAAATGCGTGCGGCGTTGCTGACCTCTGATAGGCACTGGGTGCCGCAGCTAAACGTCACGTCCCTTTCCTCCCCCCCCCCCCCCCCGGCCTTTCGCGCGTCGGAAGAAGGTGCGTTTGCTCTACATATATGGTGATTGTAAAGGAGGAAAGAGACGCCTACTTCTGCAGCCCTTAAGGAAGCACGGCGCAGAACGCGCGTTTTTTCTCCGCGGTGGGTTCACTCCCCGTGAAAGAGCGCGTCCCTCGCGCCCTTTCACTCGCACATACAGCGTTCGGCGGCGCGCGGCGACGATTTCATCTCCATTGACGTCATACGGAACCTCACGGCAACGGCGACGGCGACGCCGACGGCAGAAATCTGCTTTGGAGTGTCCATATAATTGCTATCGCAATAAAAAAGAGAACTTTCCTCAAATGCGAGCTGGCCGAGATAAATAGTGAACAGCCACATGATGCAAATAGCATTTAATACCAGCATCTGGTGTGAGCATTGAAATAGACCAAGCTCACTTGCCACTTCAGACAGCACACAATCTTCAGTGCCACGAAGTGCGTTCAAAATGCAGCACTTTCTCAATGCAAGTCTAATCAGGTCTCCTGAGATGTCGTCACGGGCCATGACAACTTGGCCCACGCAAGCTTGCACAGCATGCACTAAATCCCATTCACACAGGTTCCCGTCGACCGGAGTGACACGTGGATGGAGGAAGGAAACTTTAGCATGCACTCAAACCAGTGTCCTTTCGCCTGCACTACGGCCGGCTGCCAAACAGATTGTGATGGCTACCATGATGTCGTTCACAGTGGCACGAGTGGAGTGTCATTTTATAAATCTTAATGGCTCCCAATGAAATCCTTGAATCTACGCCACCCTGGGGTTTCGCGAGTCGTGTTTAAAAAAAAGCTATTGGCTTCGATTCAGATAAATACAGTACATTCTTGGCATAGATGACTCTTCTCCTGCTCTTTGTCACCCCGTTAAACTTTGTGCCTAATAAACAGTAGTAAGCTTAGCGCTGTCTTACTTTCTGCTCTTCCCGTCAATAGTGTTTTCAATCCCATGTATTTGTACGCTAGAAAAATTGTAATATGACACTTGATGGAAGTCAGGTATGCTTCATGGTCACAAGAAAAGGCATGCGTGCAAGACTGACCGCATCAGATTCATACACACAATACTGTATGCTGCATCGATAAAAGTACCAGGTATAACTCGGCTCTCCTGGCTAAACCACGAGCTCTTTTGTGCGAAAACTTCGCATGGAGGTCGGATTTCATAGTGCATGCAGTCTAATGCCGTGCTAGGGAGCATAGCTTGCCTGTTTAACCCACAATAAATATATCAAGTATGCATCATATGTAGTGAACGAAGTAAAAAAAGTATAGATTTTGCAGAAACACAACAGTGGTGACCCGTTACTGCAATGGCAAAGTCCGTCTGCACAGGAAGTGCATGGTTTCATACTGACAATGCCAGATGATGCCACCATTTCACGGCAGTGAAATAATTTTTTTTGTATGGTAATGTTGCAAATGCCGTGTACTTCCAATTTGTTCAGACAAAACGGCAGTCGACGCACACTTCCAATTTGTTCCAGCCAAACCAGGAAATAATTTGCCCAAATGCGGCATTAAACTGCATGCACCATGAAACAGGTTCTGGCTGGTTCGTGCCCAGACTTTTGGAGTGCAAACGAGCCAGTATATAAATGAGAAGAGTCAGTGCATTCCTGGTTCTCTTATTTAAGCAACATGTAGTATTAACATAAACCCTACATGTGAAATGAACAAAGCAAAATAAACAAAAAATAAAGACTGTCCAAGCAGCTGTGCAGTAGAACCGGTACAGCAGCCATAAATAACGGTTGATGCCAGGCAGGTGTGCGATGGTGATGAGAAAAGCACTTTTTGTCACTTTGGCCGCCAGAAATTCGTGACCAGAGCCGCAGCCGAGGAGAGCAGGCTGCTGCTGGGCTGGGGGCTGCTGGGCCGCCACTGCAGTGAGGGAGATTTTGAGCATCCAAGGATTCAAAGGTGGCCACATGCAACGTTGAAAAAAAAAAAAAAAAAAACTACAGTAGGCTTCCATGCAACAAATTTCACTTTGGCTAAATTGGTAGCAGATGAGTAGTATATAATCCTAAAGTAATCTTGGCAAAGCTGCAGAGATGGTAACTGTAATTTTTTTTTTACTACCAGCTGTTCAATAGTGTCTAAGGAGACGACGCATGCACTTGGTGGTTAACGGCTATGACATAAGGCCCAACGCGTCGCCTCAGAGATTTTTTCCAGCGCACGGCAGGCGGCAAGTGGAATCTAATCTCACAGGTCATGCCAAGGAGTCGAGTGACCCGAGTCGTGTGCCACTTCCGGCGAGCAGTAATGGTGGCTTATTTTTCTTTTACAGTTTCAGTATCAAAAACACCTGCTTTCAAAGCCTTCCGTGACGCATCTACTTGTTATTTTTTTTTCAGATCTATAACTTTGCACTGAGACTGTTCTGCACCTACACCACCTGAATCTAGGTTTTGTACGCAGCTCAAAATTTTATTGCAGTTGGCCTTTAAGACAAATTTGATGAAACCGAATTTTCAGATACAAGAAACAATGTGTGATCGTTTCACTGGTTTCCCATAGACTATAGAGAAACCAAATTTGCTTAAGGGGGGAATTGAAGTGGTCAAATTGGTAAAAATTTTCAATTATCCGATTCATTTTTTTTTGCTATCCTCGGACCTTCATTTACCTCATGGTGAAATATAACAAAATACGCGATAGAAATAGAGAATACAGCACTTTCCTAGAGTTCTGTCATCAAAAATTGCGAAAAAAAATCAGGCTTTCAGCTTCGTTTTCTCCGCTTTCATTTTTTGTGCAGTTGCTTTCAGTCATCCCAGTGCCATTTCACAACAAATGAAGACAAAATCAGTTTGTCTTTTGCACTTAGATCTTGAAACATTGATGAGTGCAACAAAACTGTCCATTTTTATCTGCACCTCATCAAAAAATTTGTTTTTTTTTTGCAAAGGTCGTTAGCAAGACAATATGCAGAGGAAAGTTCAAAAACAATTTGGTGCTCATTTTGGCAATTAAAAAATAAACCAATAGCTTCATTGCACAGAATGGGCCTGTGTGAACATACTGATGTGAAAATCTTGGCGAAGTTATGTGTAATTAATTAATTAATTTGGGGATGACCATTAGAGGCTGTCAAGTGTTGTAACTCAAAAACTATAATAGACAGCATAAAACTGATTTCAGTTATGACATCAGCATAACAAATCACACCTGAATGCCAAATGTCAATTTATTCCCATAAATAAAAAAAAAAAGTTTTCATTGCCACATCCCCCCTTAATCAGCTTATGTGAAAGTTCAGCTTTTGTGACAGCACACAGGTTTACAAAGTGTGGGCAAGCAACAATTTTTCAACAGCTTAACCCCCAATAAGCCTAAACAATATTAAGTGAAATTTGGATATAACGAACTTCTGGGGACTGTGGCAAATTGTTCATTATTCTGAAAGGTCGTTATGGTGAAAGCCCCCAAATTAACCATTTTGCCCACCGAGCGATCAGTTTTTCAGTTGTCACCGCATAAGCTATCCATGAGAATGTCGCTGTTGGCTCTCAGCCTGCACTGTAGCTGTTGTCCATAGATTCTGCTGCCACACACCACCAAAGCACCATAAAGAGTGACGTGCGCAAAGCAGACGCTGTATGCCGAGAAAACCACCGACAAAAAGGAAGCTCCATGTCACCTCCCCAAAGCGCAATGTTTCTTTTTGTTTGTTTGTTTTTCACATTCCTTGCCACAGACACTGCAACTGTCTCGCTTGAGACAGACACCTGAACTGTTCTAAAGTGCAAGCGCGTGTAAACGACACCGTCCGAAAAGTGTGACTGTGTGGCATCCCCCCGAGCACAGAGGCTACATTTCTCCTCGCACGTAGCTTGTACGGCCGCAGAAAGAAAGGCGAAAGACAAAAGAGAGGCGCCTTCGTTGCTAGGCAACACTTGTCTTGTGGGCAGAGCATGCGCTCGCAAAACCTGATGCGTCATCGCCTCTGCAAGAGGATCTCGACACTGGCCAAGTGGCACGTAAGAGCAAGAACTATCAGCACCTCGTGCGGCAAGTTCACCGTGAGCTGTCGCTCTCGCTTGAAACTTGCAAAGGACAGGTGGAAACTCGTCGTTTTTGATGGCACTTTACAAGTTCACTGCGACGTGGGTCACAGCAGCTACTCCCCCTGTGCAGGGATTTTCTGCAGTGCGCGAGCGATGTCTTTGCCAGAAATCTACCAGGTGGAAAAATTCTGGTTGGTTTGGATTTGACTGGTCGTGATGCCAACTCTATGCACCTTGAGGAAGCTTCAAAGGAGCAAAACTTACCAGTGGTGAATCACGACATGCCCTAGGGGCTGGATGGAGCCCCCATTAGGCAAAATGCCTATTTTTTCATTACATCCTTATCATGCCTGTTCAACATATAACCTTGAACTATGGGTCTGGAAACTAGGGGGTGTGCGAATATCATGTATCGAATCGAATATCGAACATCCGAAAATTTAACACAAACATTTATGCTTCCAAATCTGGTGCAAGGAACACAGTGCTGCACATGCTCAGGAAGCTAATCACATGACCTAACAAGAACCTTGCTAGCTATCAGTAACTTACGTACCTATGAATCGAGATGTATAGCATGCTTTACTCTTATTAAAGGGAACACCAAATCAGTATGCCAGCACTTATAAAAACTCAGTTCATATACGAAGTTCTGTAAAATATTTTTTTATCGATAGAATGTCTGTCAAATAGAATTAAGTGCTTTTTTTCCACTCTGAAGCTGAAGGAATAGCGAATTTATCCTAGATACCAATAGGGTTTTCAGTTTAATTGTGGGCCATACAATTCTTAATGGCAATCTTCTATTTCTTAGAAAGTATAGCTTTACCCTTTACGTCTAGAAACAGGAGGGTTTTCTGTCTTTACGACAGGTGGTTTCTGTTATTTATCATCTGCCTGTTAAAGGGACTGACACACGATTTTTAAGGACTTAGATTTTTTTATGGCGCAACGCAAAGCTCACCCTCGGCAGTGTTTACACCTGCAGCGGTTACTTCGGAAAACATGCGGCCATTTTGTAAGCATAATTTTTCGATTTGAGCATCCTCTAACCAAGAAAGAGTCCCTCTTCCAGCAATGCTGAGAAGTGAGAGCAATGCCGGTAGCCAGATTCGCAAATTGTGCAAGCTGCCCATCGTTCTGCTTTCACAGGAGTGAGTGCAACTGTGGTTAACCACCTGCATTTTGACCTTTCCAACCACTTTTAAAAATAAAAAGCTGGTACAATAAGTTTGCATTCCGCCAAGTAAATGCCCATGTCGCAGCTGGATGGCCCCAGTTGTTATTTTGTCGATAGACGAACGCAGCGCCTCTTTTCTAATCACTACAAATGAATGCCTATCTGCACATTGTAAGTTAGAAAAAGCTTATAACAGAAAAAAGTGTACTGCATTTCAATACTAATAAAATGACCAGGGACCGCGTACACTAATAGAAGGTCACATGGTAGACCTCTTATGCATCTTCATGTTTTTGCCGCATGGGGTGCCAAAGGTGATCTTTCGCGACTTTTAGTGACGAATTAAAAATAAAAATTCAAGTTTAATGAGAAAAACATGGCTCGTTTTAAACAATATGACAAAAAATCTTTCCGTCAGCAGGGTTATCTCGATTCATGTTCTGAGTGGCTGTTTTGTTCCTTTAAGACCAATCTGCGCGACAGACAAAGGCAGGGAATGCACATCATGTCACTCAGCACCGTTCCGTGAGGTCATCGGCGCGGCGCCGACGGTAGAGAGTTCTCAAATCAGGAGGCCTACAGCAAGTAGCCCCCCCAGCCATGTAAATTCAAAGCTAGTCTTGTGACGGGTCGTTCGAAGCTAAGAAAAGAGACAGTTGTGCACCTATAAACAGCATTCGGAACGTGGGGCCACCGTAAGGTATTTCGCAAAGATGACGGCCGTGAACATGCAACGATCATTCCGTGCACTCACTTTCATTGGTGAGACAGCTGGCGAGACAGCGAAGGTCGTGTTACCGCTGTGAATAGATATCTACGTTGATTTAGTAATTGTAACTTTAGGTGCCGACACCAGACGGCGCAGTTCTGATTGGACCTTCTGATTGGATGAAAAATATGTGACGGCTAAAGGTAGCAGAAATGCAGCTGTGATGAAAAATAGGGCACTGTGGAATTACAATAGGTACGAAGTGGTGAGAGGGATTTGGAAAGGGGTGATGGTCCCTAGTTTGACTTTCGGCAATGCGGTCCTGTGCATGAGATCAGAGGTTCGAGCAAGGTTGGAAGTTAAGCAGCGAGGGGTAGGTAGACTGGCTCTGGGAGCACACGGAAATACACCAAATCAGGGGGTACAGGGTGACATGGGATGTACGTCATTCGAGGGCAGGGAAGCCAGCAGCAAGATAGAATTTGAGGAGCGATTGAGAGAGATGGCAGAAAAGCGGTGGGCAAGGAGAGTTTTCAGTTATTTGTACATGAGGAATATTGATACAAAATGGAGGAAGCTGACCAGAAAACTGTCAATCAAATATTTGGACTGCAGGAGGGGTGCAAACCAGGAAACAGCGGTTAAGAAAAAGGTTAAGGAAACAGAGAGGGGTCTGTGGAAAACAGGGATGCAGACGAAATCAGCACTGGGCACATACCGAACTTTCAAGCAAGAAATTGCCAAAGAAAATATCTACGATAATTCTAGGGGAAGCTCTTTGTTGTTTGAAGCCAGGACGGGAGTATTGCGGACTAAGATGAACCGAGTCAAGTACCAAGGTATAGACACGTTGTGCTGTGCGTGTGGAGAAGAAGAGGAAACGGCTGAACACCTCATACTTTTCTGTAAGGGGCTTAACCCTACAGTGCAAGGCAACGGGGCTGATTTTTTCAAAGCATTGGGGTTTAGGGACAGTGAAGGCAAAATAGACTTTAAGCGGGTAGAAATAACCAAAGAGAGGTTATCTGATTGGTGGATAAAATTAAGGCAGGGGTGAAATTTCACCCACCACAAAGTACAAATTACGTTAATAGCCATGGCTAGGTGGCGTATGCCACCGCCCGATTTAAAGGGTTCAGCCTCATCCATCCATCCATCCATCCTAATGGGCTAGACAGCATGGCCAATGATGTGGCCGTGAAGAAAATACGCAGGCGGCCGATGTGATAAAGGGCTGCAAACCATTGTGGAAAGCTTGTCATTAATATGATCCAACGAGTGACTCATCATTGCGAGATCACACCTACAGGTTAAATAGACGGCTGTTGAAGCGGCATTCGGGCCCATGGTCGACCAGCTGGCAACTACCGCGAGCACGTGTGCCAAGTTCATCTGTGTGCTTGCATGTGGGTGGAAAACTCCAAACTGTGCGAATTTGTGTGTGTGAACAATGAACTCCCAACTTATACGCATTGGAAATGAAGTAGTTTTGGTTTGGTTTTTGTTGCAGCTACCGGTTGAGGTAGCAGTGTGTCAGTTGCTGTGGTTTCTTATGAAGGATACAATTTATACGTAACTTTATTCTATCTGCCATTATCTTGCATGGAAAACAAGTCGTAGGTAATGTTTGTATCACTGCGAGTGGCAACGCACTCGGGCCGGCTTGAGCCGTGCAGTGGCTGCTGCTCCAGCATAAAATGCACTTGAAACTGTTCGCTCACCAGCAAGCAAACTGCAGCATTGTGGGAAGACTGCATTTGTTGGCAGCCAGCATGTGTAAAATGGCGGACAGCAAGTTGCCATGCCACGAGTTTGTACCATTACCTGAAAATGCAGTCTTTTTTCTTTATTCATCCATTACCCCGCAGCGCCCAAAGGCGTTACAGCAGGGGGGTTACAACATGGAATAAAATACACCTTCATTCACACAATTCACTTGCTTTTCAGTCAGCCTATTCCACTGTTTAATTGTTCGAACAAAAAATGAGTTGGCATACATGTTCGTCTTGGCAGGGTACTCCAGGATTTTGCAACTATGATTGGTACGTTTTGAAATGTAATGAGGTTTTCGTAGGTAAATTTCCTTATTAATTCCACTTTTATTATAGTAAATCGAATATAAAAATTTTAATCTCAGTTTATTGTGGCGGGCAGAAAAAGATTCCCATCCTAGCTCAGGCTTCATTGCAGTGCAGCTTTCCCTCCGTACCGCCCCAAGACGAACCTGGCAGCACAGTTTTGTATTTGTTCTAGAGCGGCAATGAAGCTTACCTCGGGGGGTGGGTTCCACACAACACAGCCATATTCTAAGATTGGTCAAACACAAGTAGTATATGGCATACGTTTTAAATCTGCATGTGAACATCGCAGGTTACTCTGAATGAAATTCAAAGCTTTACCAGCGTTGGCTATGATACTGTCTACCTGAGGTTTCCACGAGCATTCAGACGACAGTAGCACACCTAGATACTTATATGTACTACTTTGCCTTAATACAGTTAAACCTGGATATAACGAAACTGACATATTCCCAAAAAACTTTGTTATAAAGATGATTTCGTTATATGAAAGTTCGGCACGAAAATTTGAAAAAGAAACGCTTACCGTATTTACTCGATTCTAATGCGCCCTCGATTGTAACGCGCACTCAATTTCCGTTTTCGTCGAAGCACTCATCCTTGGAATGTCACACCAGGTACTGGATGCGTGGACGCGTGTCGTTTCGCACAAGCGCGAGGCATCGGAAACGAAGAGCGAGCGTCACGATGGCGTCGTAGCGTCGTATAGTGTTAAAGTAGAATTCCGCTGTTACGTTCCCGGGTGCTGCGTTTTCCCGGCTGTTACGTCGTTTTCGGTCGGTCCCAGCACAGCTCCCATAGAACCCAATGCATTTGGGTTCCCCGCTGTTGCATCGCAACTGTGGGACCGTTCCCGCATCATACGTTGCAAACTGCCACCCTGCGCCAGCCCTAGCGGCCATTTTGACTTTTCATGTCGCTTGGCTTGGTGGCTTGATGATGGCATTGGCCGCCCAAAATGCCGCGGGCGACAACTATGACGTATTTTCAGTTTCCGCCAGCAAAAGTATGGCCCTTGAGATCCGTATTTGCTATCTAAAGATGGTGTCTATGACGCGTTGTGGCCCTAAAATTGGTTTTGGCTCATAGATGTTCCGTATAAAGTCCAAGGGCAATAACGCAGTTGCCGCGCGCCGTATGCTGTATGTGTGAGTGAAAACGTGCGAGGGGAGCCGACGACCGCGTTTAACGCGCACGCAAGAAAGAAAAGCAGGGAGGAAGTGCGCCTTCTTCCGTTGCGCTCGAGGCACCGGCGAGTGAGCGAGGGGGGAGGGATAGCGGGCGGCGCGCCGTAGGCCGTATCTTGAAAGCGATCCGCATTGGGGCAGAGTCTAGGCAGTGTAGGTGCGTCGGCGGCTTGTAGCTTTGTGCGTGCTGTGTGTTCTCGGCGCTCTGTTTGCATTGAAGCGATAGACAACAGCACGAAGGTCACTTCACTCGCTTCTCCAGCGGCGCATCCACACACCGCCAGCGTTTGACAGTGCGTGTCCGCACTCATGGAGTGTTATGTGTCAGAGTGTCTGCCAGCACGTCGGCAACATCAACTGGAAAAGGAGAGTGCCGGCTTGGCAAGCTAGGCCAGCTGCAGCAAGCGGCAGGATCAGGTTTGAATGAAGGGAGGGGGAAAGGTCACGCCCGCGGCGGCAAGATCGCCGAGTCGAGGGATGCAGGCCCGCCTCGCACACGCTCGCACACACGCACACATGCGCTCGCTTCGCATTCTGTAGCGGCGGAGAAGGTGCTTCCGGTTGCTGCTCGTGCAAAAATCACAAAATTTGGGGCGAAATCTCTAGGTTGTCGACGGGGAAAATTCGTTGTTTCGAGGGGGTCTCCCGCTGCCATTTCATTACGTAGAGGTCTCAAATACATGTGCTTATATGGAGTAACGGCGGGGAATAGAAAAACTTCGTTATATCCAGGAATTCGTTATATGGAGGTTCATTATAAGCAGGTTTAACTGTAGTACATTGTTCAGATGATACCGTGACTGAATTGGTTTCTTCTTTTTAGTAAATGAGAGATGTACACACTTTGTTATGTTCAAAGTCATTTTCCATTTAGTACACCAGTCATGAATAAGTGATAAGTAATTCTGAAATTCAATTGTATTGACAGGTATACATGCTTATCTTTCACCGGTGGCCGCTTTCCACCGGCTAACAAATGTTAAACGTTATCGCTCGGCGCAGGACGCGCCTGCATCGGAAGTTTCTCGAACGTTATCGATGCTTCTATCCGACGACGATGCTTCAATCTGTGGTCACCGACGCTCATGTAATCTGATTGTATGAGCCACGCGAGTTGTCTAGAACTTTCTGGAAGACACGCGGGCACGAGGGATTAATCTGGAACCTTCGATGACTCACGTATAAAAGCCGACGCGTTTCGCCGCAGATCAGATTTCGGCGATTGCTGACTGTGTTCGCCGCAATCGTTGTGCTTTGAGTGTAGCTTTCTTTTGTGGGCTCAGGTTCGCCCAATAAAGAATCAGTTTTGTCATACAGAGTTTTACGACTGGTTTCTTCAGCGTCCCAGCTACGTAACATCTGGTGGAGGTGCTTTTGTGTCCATGCAGCGGACGCCCCCGAAAAGCCGTGATCCAAGCCCAAACCCCGAAGAGAGTGCCAACGTTGTCCCAGACCATCGAGCTAGCCTCAGGCTACGAAACCAATCCCCGGAGTACGGACTTCTTCCCGAGAAGACCAGGAAGTGCACGGTCACAACGACTGCATCAACCATGACAGCACCAGTGCCGCCTACATCGATCATGTTACAGCACCCCCGGGAACCACCGATGTTCTGCGGATCAACATTTGAGGATCCGGAAAGCTGGCTGGAGACGTATGAAAGGGTCGCTGTATTTAATCACTGGAACAGCGACGACAAGCTGCGCCACGTCTTCTTCTCATTGGAAGATGCTGCCAGGATGTGGTTCGAGAATCGGGAGTCGACCTTGACAACATGGGACCTGCACCGCCACGGCTTCTTGCAGACCTTTACAAGCATTGTGCGCAAGCAATGGGCCGAAGTTCTCCTAGAAGCCTGGGTACAGCTGCCCAACGAGAACATCGCGATTTTCACAGAGGAGATGACTCGCCTGTTCATGCACGCTGACCCCAACATGCCAGAAGAGAAAAAAGTTTGCTTCTTGATGAGGGGTGTCAAGCAAGAGCTCTTCGCCGGATTGATACGCAACCCGCCCAAGACTGTTGCTGAATTTATTTCCGAGGCCACAACCATTGAGAAGACGCTCGACATGCGGACAAGGCAATATAACTGCCGTACACTGGCCGCCAACAACCTAGACGTTCAAGAACTTGGCAGCGACGACCTGCGCGAGACCATCAGAGCGGTTATTCGCGAGGAACTTGCAGAAGCTCTTTCACAGGTTGCAGCCTCAAGTGGCATCTACCGCCGACATCGTCAAAGAAGAAGTTCAGCGCTCACTAGGAGTTCCCAATGTGCAGCGGCAATCGCCGCAACCCCAGCCAGGAAGCGATGACCTACGCCGCTGTCGCCCGTCTAGGTCTACCGACCTAGACGTGCTAATCGATGGTCTTAACGTCCCCGCTCTCGTCGACACTGGAGCCGACTATTCCGTCTTCAGTGACCTGTTCGCCACCAAGTTGAAGAAGGTAAAAACGGCCTGGCAAGGACCCGATATCCCGACAGCGGGAGGACACCTAATAATGCCGGTTGGAATCTGCACAGCGCGAGTCACAGTAAACAACCGCACTTACCCGGCGAGCTTCGTAATCCTGCAGCACTGCTCCAGGGATGTCATCCTAGGCATGGACTTTCTAAACCAATACGGTGCAGTCATCGACTTATGGTCCAAGTCGATAAGGCTTTCAACGCACAACGAGATACCACCGGGTACAAACATAAGTTACCATGCCTTGAATGTGCTAGAACAACAAGTCACCGTTCCACTTCGCTCCAGCGTAATGATTTCCGTCAGAACCGAAGTGCCTGCAGACATGGAGGGCGTCATCGAGGGCGATCATCACTTACTGCTTGACCGTGAAATTTGCGTCGCTAGAGGCATAGCTGAGCAACGTGAAGGGAAAGTAAGAGTGATGCTCACGAACTTCAGCCACGAATACAAGCACATTAACAAAGGCACCACAGTCGCCTACATCGACGAAATAGTACAAGCCAGCAGTGCTTTCGCCTTCACGGATTCTAGTGCACCTGCAACGACGACTGCAGTGCCTGAACCAACTTTCGACGTCAATCAGGACCTTCCTAGGCATAAGAAAGAACAGCTAAAAGCCCTGCTCCTGCAATACAAGGACTGCTTCTCGTCGTCGTCAAAAGTTCGCAAACCCCTGTCACCAAGCACCGCATCATAAGCGACGAATATGCCCGCACACTCGTCAGAGCCCGTACCGAGTTTCGGCGCGCGAACGCGAGGCCATAAGGCAACAAGTCGACGAAATGCTACGCGACGACATCATCCAGCCGTCCAAGAGTCCGTGGGCGTCCCCTGTGGTGTTAGTGAAGAAGAAGGATGGAACCCTACGTTTCTGCGTCGATTACCATCGCCTCAACAAAATCACGAAGAAGGAGGGATACCCTCTCCCACGGATTGACGACGCCTTGGATCGACTCTACAACGCAAAGTATTTTTCGTCGATGGACCTCAAAACTGGCTACTGGAAAATCGAAGTCGACGAGAAGGCCCGGGAGAAGACTGCCTTGATAACATCAGACGGAGTGTTCGAGTTCAAGGTCATGCCGTTTGGTCTTTTCTCGGCACCTGCCACTTTCCAACGCATCATGGATACAGCACTGGCAGGCTTGAAGTGGCAAACTTGCCTTGTCTATTTGGACGACGTTGTTGTGTTTGCCTCAAGCTTCGAGGAACACCTCTGGCGCCTTGGAACAGTTCCTCAAGCAATTAAGACCTCCAGACTCACGTTGAAGCCAGAAAAGTGCCGCTTAGCATACGAGGAGCTCTTGTTCTTGGGCCACGTCATCAACAAGTCTGGAATGTGCCCTGACCCACAGAAAATGGCGGCCATCACTGGCTTTCCTTCGCCCACCGACAAGAAGGCAGTGCGTAGATTTCTTGGACTGTGCGCCTATTACAGGCGCTTCGTCAAAGACTTTTCAAGGATTGCCGAGCCGCTGACGTACCTCACGAAGGCCGACGTCGAGTTCAAGTGGGAGACGTCGCAAGTCGAAGCATTTGAAGAACTGAAGCGACGCCTGCAATCACCGCCAATACTTGCGCATTTCGACGAATACGCCGATACCGAAGTCCACACCGACGCAAGCAGCATAGGACTCGGCGCCGTGCTTGTTCAGAGGACTGACGGACTACATCAAAGTTTTGCCCCTACCTCTATGGCAGGCCCTTCAAAGTTGTGAACGACCACCACGCCTTGTGTTGGCTAGCTAACTTGAAGGATCCTTCAGGTCGCCTCGCACGATGAAGTCTGAGACTTCAAGCATTCGACATCACCGTCGTTTACAAGTCCGGGTGAAAGCACTCACGCCGACTGCTTATCTCGCGTCCCCGTCGAACTGCCGCCACAGGACGACCAGGATGACGACACTTTCTTGGGACTCATCAGCGCCGACGAATTCGCCGAACAACGAGCTGACCCGGAACTAAAGAGCCTTTTAGACTACCTGGAAGGCAAGACCGTCATTGTGCCCAAGGTGTTCAGGCAAGGATTGGCGTCGTTCTTCTTGCAAAATGACATTCTCTTAAAGAAGAACTTCTCACCTCTCCAAGCCAACTACCTCCTCGTGGTACCCAGGGGCGGATCCAGGTTTTTTCTGAGGAGGGGGTCAGCTTCGGTCAATGATGATGATGATGATAGTAGCCTTTCTTATTTCCCAAAATTCACCGTTTCTGCTCACGATAAACCCGCGTTTTATACGTCTAGAGCAACACCTGTAGCCCACCGTGTTGGCTCAGTCAGCTCAGGTGTTGCGCTGCTGAGCACGAGATCACGGGATCGAATCCCGGCCGCGGCGGCCGTATTTCGATGGAGGCGAAATGCAAAAATGCCCGTGTGCTTGTGTTGTAGTCCACGTTAAAGAACCCCAGGTGGTCAAAATTAATCCGGAGTCTTCCACTACGGCGTGCCTCATAATCAGAACTGGTTTTGGCACGTAAAACCCCAGAAAGAGGAAGAAGACCTGTAGCGAAGCCAGATATTGGTTTCTCCGAACTTACAGGAAAAGGACGTTACCCAATACAGCCATGTTCTTGGCGGCTGTGCCTGATAATACAGGGTGTTCAAAACTAAGCTTTATGCTTTTCTTAAAATTAGGCACTGGGAGGCATGCGAAGACCACCTGTGCAAATAAGTTATGTAGTCAGGGGGGCACAAAGTGAGATGATAAGAATCGCTGTGAGCAGCCCAATTAACTAAAGTTGAACAATTATTTTTTTGTCGAATGCAGTAAGTGGGTATGTTTGTATTGAAAACTTAGAGGCAGTCGTGTTTCTTACGGCAGTCAATAAAAAATTAATTATTCAATTTTAGTCAATTCAGCTGCTGACAGCGATAATTATCATCTCACTTTGTGTCCCCCTGGCCACATAACTTACTTGCGCAAGTGGTCTTCACGTGCCTCCCAGTGCCTAATTTTAAGAAAACCATAATGCTTAATTTTGAACACCCGGTATACCTAGCCTGTATTGTTTCTTAAAATAAAATTTGGGATGATCTGTTGCAGGTTCGTCATAAATGCGTAAGCACGGGTCCGTCTTTGGAGTTCTGTTGGGACACCTTGTTTTCCTTAAGGATATTCTTTGTGTTCGGCTGAGACACCTTCGTTTGCTTTGGAGCTCCAATGCGGCAACCACTACACTGGTCGTTTACGATATGCGAATCACCGCGTATGAAGACTCAAGACGCCACCTACAAGAAGAACAATGTGGTGTAGTAGCCGAGAGCGCGAGCCAGCGTCTTCATGTTTTGTTTCCCACGCGACGCCATCCTTTTACACAAGGCGCGCATCTGCTCCCGTTTCTCTAACCACGCGACGCCATCTTTGGCCCGCGCGCTGGCATTGGCCGCTGACATCACGCTCCCCCACATCGCAGCCGCTGCTCGGGACTTCGCCCCGCTCTGCGAGAACGCCCACTCAGATAAACGGATCCAGCGGCTTTGACCCTACTATGCTTAATGTACGGCAATAAAACTGCGAAGTTACAATGAAAAATTTGTAGCGTACGAACGGTACTGTGCTCGTACTGGATATTGTCAACGTGTAACTGTGATCACAATGAGTGCTACAGTTAAAAAAAAGTTGCCCATGCGTAGTTCTAAGTTTAACTGTTAGTCATTATTTATACAGGGTTTGTCTGAAAAATAATGTCAGTGAGTCAATTAAAAAGAAATTATTGATCAGATCTTTACAACACAATAAAATGTTTCAAAATAGGATCTGCTGCGTCGTTACATTGCTTCTAGCGAGATTTCCAACCATTGAAGGCATCACGGTAGGCCTCCTTAGGAATGTCCTTTAGAGCCTTGGTGCAATTAAGCCTCTTCGCCTTTGCCAACTGTCGCGAAATGATGTCCTTTCATGGGAATTTTCAAGTGCAGAAAGAAGAAGCCTGGGAGAGCCACGTCAGGACTGTAGGTCGGCTGGGGAACCGTTGGCATCTTTCAACCAGCCAGGAAGCGGGTCACGAGGAAGGCGGTGCAGGCTGCAAGGTGCGTTGTCATGGTGAAGTTTCCAATCGCCCCCGATATCAGGCCGGGTGCGATGAATCCTTCGTTTGAGTCGCTTGAGCACTTTCACATAGAATTTGGCGTTCTCGGTTGTACCATGGGGTAGAAACTCATGGTGGACAAGGCAACTGATGTTAAAGAACACAATCAGCTTGGTCTTGACCTTTGACTTGCTAATTCTGGCCTTCTTGGGGCGAGGGAACGCCGAGCTGTGCCACTTGGCACTTCGATTTTTTGTTTCGGGGTCGTATTCAAACACCCAAGTCTTGTCACCTGTGATGACATTGTCCAAAACGTGGGGGTCGCTTTCGCACAAGTCCCAAACCTCCTGGCACGTTTCAACTCGGCTCGATTGTTGGTCATCCATTAACATTTTGTGCAAGATCTTCGCGCACACTTTTCGCATCTGAAAATTATTCGTGAAAATCTCATGAACGGTACTTTTTGGAATGTTTACTGTCTGTGCCACTAAACGGACACTCAAACGACGATCTGAGTACAAAAGATCTCTCGCGCGCGTCACATTTTTGTCGGTGATGGTCGTTGATAGCGGTACAGCGCGGGCTTCATCGCTGACCTCTTCACAACCTTCTAAAAATACCTTGTGCCCCCGGTAAACTTGACGTTCTGACAAACAATTATCAGGAAAAGCTGTCTTTATCATAGGAAAAGTTTCCACTGCAGACTTGCCGAGTTTCACACAAAACTCGATTGCAATCCTTTGTTCCAACGAGCGCTGCATTACGGCTTGCACGGTAAATGAAAATGAGTTGACGAAAAACCTTGTCCTTACTCTCCAAATGGTCGCAGACGACTGAGCGACAGCGCGTGCTTAAGCTAACTTCCCCCTCCACCAATCCCAACTGGTCTTCACGCTGCGACGTATAGTCGCTTCACAATATAATCACTGACATTACTTTTCGGACAAACCCTGTATATGAACACTTCAGCAAGTGATCTCTTTCATTAAGCAGGTTGGTCGCAGAAGCGATGACAGCCAATGAGGCAACCGATGACACTCCAAGGGGCAACTAAGTTGATCAGGCGCGGAGGCGCTCGCGCGGACATCGGCGTGCTTGGCAAAACGGACGTCCCCTCGTTCATTCGACGCCACCGACGGGACGAGTAAGGCACCGCCGGTGCCAGGAGGTCCAAGGTGTTCATGAGAAAAAATAACTACGGCAACTTCGCGACACCACACACCGACGGAATACAACTAAGCTTATGAGCTAGCTAGCTTTACTTCTACATGACTACTACCACTGGTAGTCACGAAAAATACTTTTGAAGAATGCTGGTGGCCATATTTTTTTGCGACAGGGCCATTCCCCTGTCAGCGAGGGGGCGATGTAGAAATCTGAGTGGGGGGTCAGGACATCTGGACATCCCCCCTGGATCCGCGCCTGGTGGTACCATCAGAATTGCGCCCAGAGGTTCTGCAAGCTCTCCATGATGACCCAACGGCTGAACACCTCGGTTTCTCCCGCACGCTCGCGAGGATACAAGAAAAATACTACTGGCCTCGCCTCTCTGCCCATGTTGCCCATTACGTAAGGACATGCCGAGACTGTCAGCGACGCAAGACACCGCCGACAAGGCCAACCAGACTTCTACAGCTGAGCCAACCACCTCGCCGCCCATTCCAGCAGATCGGGATGGACTTACTGGGGCCTTTTCCAACGTTGACGTCCGGGAATAAATGGATCGGCGTAGCTACGGACTACCTCACCCGCTACGCCGAAACAAAAGCCTTGCCCAAAGGCAGTGCCGCCGAGGAAGCCCGATTCTTCGTTGAGAACAACCTCCTGCATCACGATGCCCCAGAAGTCCTCATCACCGACAGAGGTACGGCCTTTATGGCAGAACTAACTCAAGCCATCATGCGATACAGCCACACAAGCCATCGCCGGACCACCGCCTACCACCCGCAGACGTATGGCCTCACCGAGCGCCTAAATAAGACCATCACTTACATGCTGGCAATGTACGTCGACGTCGAACACAAGACGTGGGATGCCATCCTTCCGTGCCAGACGGTATTTCGCAATCACAGCAGCGCCGCGCACGTCCTGAAGTCATCCACGTGGTGCGTCTTAAACATTTCTATGCCCGCTGATGAACTTAGGTCCTTTGTTGCTTTGTTATTTTTTTTTCCCTTTCTGTACGCGTGGTTTTGTTTTAGCTTTCGCGTTTGTAGCATCGGGACGATGCTTTTTAAGGGGAGGGTATTGACACGTATACATGTTTATCTTTCACCAGTGGCCGCTTTCCACCGGCTAACAAATGTTAAACGTTATCGCTCGGCGCAGGACGCGCCTGCATCGGAAGCTTCTCGAACATTATCGATGCTTCTCTCCATCGTCTGTGGTCACCAAGGCTCATGTAATCTGATTGTATGAGCGACGCAAATTGTCTAGAACTTTCTGGAAGACACGCGGGCACCAGGGATTAATCTGGAACCTTCGATGACTCACGTATAAAAGCTGACGCGTTTCGCCGCAGATCAGATTTCGCCGATCGCCGACTGTGTTCGCTGCTATCGTTGTGCTTTGAGTGTAGCTGTCTTTTGTGGGCTCAGGTTTGCCCAATAAAGAATCAGTTTCGTCACACACAGTTTTACGACTGTTTTCTTCAGCGTCACAGCTATGTGACAGTATCATTGTGATGGGCAATTTTTTTGTATACAACACAGTCATCTGCAAAAAACCGTATAGAAGATGAAATTCCGGCAGAAATATCATTAATATGAATTAAAAATAATAGCGGACCCAGAACGGAGCCGTGTGGGACTCCTGACGTAACATCTGCATATTCGGAGCATTTTCCATTCAGTATTACACATTGCCTTGTTTGGAAAAGGTAAAATTCAATCCATTTAAAAACAGTTGCATAAATATTTAGGGTATTAAGCATAAACAATAAGAGCGAATGTGATACCGTGTGGAATGCTTTCCGAAAATCCAGGAACACACCATCTACTTGTCCTCCTCCATCTACGCTTGATATTATGTCATGATGAAACTCAACAAGTTGTGTTGTGCAAGACAGTCCCCTACAAAATCCATGCTGCTCGTTAATTAGTACCTTATGCTCATTTAAATGATTTAATTAAATATCCTATCCTTCCATCATTTCTGTGATTGTCTCCAGATTTCAATTATTCGGCACTACATGGCAATATAAACGAAGTCCAGCCATTTCAAAACGTAGTGTCGGCACAATTTTGGATAAAATGGGTTTTCAAATGTGAGGCTTCAAGGGCAACCAGGTCACTTTCTAAACCTTCCTGCCTCCTAACAAGGCTCTAGGTCACTTGAACATTTCTTTAGGCTTAGTATTAGCGTCCATTATAACTAAAGTAGTGTCAACTGTAGTGGCATCCAATCATGTCTTATCTGATGCACGAAATTGCTGCATCATCACAGTGCTATCAGTGCTACCTACGAAGCTGTCTCGGGTGCATTGCACAGCCCATTTAATGCCAGGCCAGGTAGGTCCTAGTTACAAAACTGACCTGAATGTCAGCCTTGGGCGAGTCTTCTGTGACATCTTCCCAGTCGTCGTTGTCATCACTGTCGGGGTCACTGGGCTGTAACTCGGGCCCAAGACTCTCCTCAAGTGATGCCCACAGATCACTACTCATCTCAAATGGGCCCAGCCTGCAAGCAGACAGAAACATGCACAGGGTTCCTCGCATGAGTAACAGAACTGTACCGTCAACACCTGTTGGTGCACGACAGCAGCAAAAACCTGTTTATTGGACGTCTTTTTTCCCCCCCCCCATGTTTCACAAAAGATTCTATTTATTCGCGTAATGAACACATTTGCATAATAAACCTACTCCCCACTTTTGTCTAGGATAACTGACTTCTTTTTTTACCTTGGGTAAAAAACGTACACCCGACCTCCAGGCCTGCTATCTACATGTTTGCTTTAACTTGGCACAGTTGGCTGGTGCTGTCTACTATCACAGAATCGTAGGATCGCGCCGTCATACAGCAAACACCTTTTGAAGCGAGCGTTGCTAAACACCAGCGATACGAATGCAGGTGATACTTGGCCGCGGGAACAGACCTTGTCGTCTATGCAGTTTTCTTGATGATGATGGTGATGCACGCTGCTTGATCATCATAAACATTTTGGCTTATAGTGCTATGCAAGCATGGTGGTGGCTGAATGAAGTAAGACAACGCACTTGACCAGCTGTGCGTCATTTTGCCACAATGTTTTCATACTTGATCGGGTACTGTGCCGCAACTTTTTCTTTATTTCTGGGATGCTGTGCATATGCTGCACATTGTGCAATGGGCAGTTACGCCAGTTACATGGGCGGTTTCAAAGTGAAGGTCGTAGGGCATGGCAACCGCACTGCTGGACAGCATTTCCTAGGCATACTTGAATGTGGCGCGAAATACTTTTCGTGAAAAGGGGACAGAAGAGAGGAGACAGTGAAGCGCCAAACAACTGTTTAATGACAGCGTCAGAACATACAGAAAAAAGGTTAGCTTCCGCGCGTGCGCAGAGAGCCAAGGTGTGACATAGAACTACATGGTCACGATAACATTTCTTCAAGAAAGCACATTTCTGCAGAATACAATGTGATATATGTATCGCTAACACAATCACACCCTTTCTTTTTAATAAAGAAAGCTTCCAACAACTCCCTGGAAGTTTTGTCCCCACTTTTGCCCAGAATTGATACTGGCTTAAAGCGTGGCTCACAAGGACAGGCCTTACAGTGCGCAGGAAGATGCGCATTGTCACAGTTACCAATACTATTAGCATGCTCCCTCAATCTGTCATTAATGCAACGTCCTGTTTGTCCAATGTACGACCTACATTGTAGGTCCTACGTTGGACAAACGGGACGAAATGTATTTCGTGCCACATTCAAGTATACCTCGGAAATCTCAGCACCAACTTGCCCAAGAAGAAATTCTTTCAGCATTTCCATGTCGACCCTGTGCATGCGCACCACTGGAGAAAAGACAGCGAGCTTAAAGCTATGAAGGAGGATCATCGTGCATTTCAAGGACCGAAGCAAGGTCAGTTTCAGATTGGCAGTGTCTTGCTTGCCGCAAAATCAACCAACATCTCTCCTCTAGTGTTCCTAGAATCGATACTGTAGTTGCCAAATGCTTGTGCCTTAGCCTGCTTTTTCCCCACTTTTGCACTAGAAGTCCCGCAACACTACAGTATACAGAGTTTGCATGTTTCTCATCACTAATTTAACATCTTCATAAAACTGTTCTAGTTCTTCATCATCATGACTCGGGGTTGGAGCGTAGGCTTGTACTACCTTTATTATATAACTCCTATTAAGCTTTATTACGACGACTGCTACTTCTTCATTAATGCAGGTAGAATTCATCAAAGTTGCCCGCTATGTTCTTATGGACTAGAAATCCTACCCTGTATTCTCTCTTTTCTGGAAGACCTCTGTAGCAGAAGTCAACACTGTATAAGCCTCACAAGTTCTAACCCCCCCCACCTCACTAAGACCAATATATCCCAGGCAATACCTGATAATTCTTCAAATATCCCTGCTAAGCTAACCTCACTCGATAGGGTCCGCCAGTTGAACGTTGCCAGGTTCAGTTTCCATGGGCGGCCTGTCCGGACCCAGAGATTCTCAGCACCCTCTGCTGCGTAGCAGGTCTGACCGCCGCCTTGGTCAGGTGCTCCGCAGCCGCTGGGGATTGAGGGCCATGGGTAAATTTTAGGAGTGATGAGGGAGGTAGTGGCCTAATACTGCACCAGGGAGGCCAATTCCTGTTCTGGTAAGGGAGCGACTTTGTTGAAGCTTAGTGGGCCTTCCTAATTCAGTCGCACCTGGTCTAGTATAGCCCAACTGGCTCTCGACATTTATTTTTTTTGCAGGTGACATCGGCCACTCAATGCCTGGAAATGTAGTGGACTGGACGAGGATTTGAGTTTACGACCTTCAGATTAGAAGCCTGGTGTTCTACCTCTGCTCCATGCCACCACTATCTACATAGTGATATGAAATTTCGATGTTTACAAAAAATTGACAACTTTTTTTTTTCCATAGATAACGAACCCTCCCCCCAAGTTCTAATAGTAGCAGAAGTTTACTTGGTGAGAAACCGACCAGCGACCGACAGACCGACCGACCGCCCCAGGAAAAACCATGGGACAGCAGAAAATGAAAGCTTTAAGAAAACTAAATGGTGAAGGGACGAGAAGAAGCTGTTTCATCCACTCTGGCATCGGATGGTCATACAACCAAGACCTACTTGTTGGATTTGCAGGACTGCACCGCGAAGTTATTTTAGGGCAGCTTCAGAGATCAGGGAATGCGGGAGAGTCGAGCTTTCCCACAATGCATGATCAGTGCATACCTGATGTTTCCCTGATGCTGCACCAGAAGGGCGAGGTTGCGCAGTGTAGTCCTGGGTCGGAGCAGGGGTGGTTCGAGGCCCTGGGATGCGCACAGGTGCAACACGTTGCTGTTGAGTCGTGCCACCAGGTTGCGGAAGTCGTCTTCGCTCTCGTCTCGCGCACCAAACTGGCTGCAGGGAGCAAGCACTTTAACCAAGCGTCTTTAAAATTAAAATTAAATTGTGGGGTTTTACGTGCCAAAACCACAATCTGATTATGAGGCATGCCGTAGTGAGGTCAACTCCAGATCAATTTTGACCACCTGGGCGATATTCTGTAACTGTCCACTTAGTGGACTCCATTTCGGTCGCTGCTGATTGGCTAGACCTGTCCGAGAGAGAAGAAGACAGGCTGGTCTCTTGTCTCCTTCTCGCTTGTACAGCTGCACTTCAGCAGTGGACGAAATGCACAGTCCACTTGGTGGACTGACAGTATACCACCCCAGAGGTGCTTTAACGTGCACCTAAATCTCGGTACACCACCGTTTTTTGCATTCACCCCCGTCGAACTGCAGCCGGGATCAAACCCGCAACATCAAACTCAGTTTCGCAACACCATAGCCACTAAGTTACACTGCCGAGTCCAATTACCTTTGTGATAAAGGAGATTGCTGCTAAACTTAGCAGCAGATTGCTTACTAGTGGTAGGTTACATAGGAGCAATGAAAAACATGTTCAGGAAAAGGATGCTAGCTAGAACAGAAAAGGCAGTGGAACACTTCACTTGTACCAAATGTTGAGTAAATAAGAGCATCAGGTATACATATAAGAACCAATCGGCTAATCTGTGAGCTTCAAAAGTTGATCAAAAATCCCGCAGGCACGACAATGGGGTGGGGGAAGAGTATGTACATTTTTTAAAGCTTGCCCCGAGCAAACGCCTCTTGCGGGATACATATGCGCTTTATTAACGAGGATTTACCTTTAAATGCAACACAAAGCAGAAGTAAATTTGGCAAGCAACAGACCCTGTATTTAGATCTCTCACTTTCAGCGACTTTGCTATTGCTCATTTCGCCTGCTTTAGGAAATTGTCTCACTAAAGTCGTTCTAAGCAAGTACCCTTCAGACATACGTTTTCTAGGCACTCCAAAAAGAGGGTGGCATGAGTACCATCACAATTTTTTTGCACAGTAAACTCTCAGCTGTCGACACCTCGAAAAATTTATCAAAGCGGAAAATTTTACAATGCCGTGGTGTCCATTTCATATGTTTCTCAGCCCTTATCTCTAAAGGTATTTGTGCCAGACTGGATAATTTCAAATTTCGACGGCGAAAGTATCAGGGAAAAAGTCACTACCCAAGGGTTTTCATACTTATTGTGCAGCTGCGATGTCACCAAAAAGTGAAATCAGAATTCTGCAGGCACGGCAACCTCTGATTAATAGCGTCAACAAATTTTGGCACATGCCTTGTTGCGCCAGCTTGCGCAATCTCCTGCAAGAGAGTCCCTGATGTCACTCCACTCCTGGTGAAGCGCACCTCCACAGTTTGCACCGCTCCGACTAAAGTCAGAGAGATCAACATCACAAGCCGCGTTTACATGAATGCGACACTGGCGCATCACATTGCATTTCTAGCGCAACACATTCATGTAAACATTGGTAATGGGCTAGGAAGGTGCATCGCATTAATGCGTGAGGCGATGGTAGATTTACAGGCGGGAGTCGACTCACGCACGTGGCACTACGTTCTCGGGAAAGTTAATGAGCTACATGTAAACGGCATCGCATCGTCTTTCCCAATTGCGCTTGGAAATGCGATGCACTACTGTCGCATTCATGTAAACGCGGCTAGAGAGAGTAACCTTTAGCAACCATTGCTATTTCTCCATTCATGAAAATGGTGCATGACTTCCACCAAACTTTGCAGTTTATCTTGAATTGCGGAGCCTCTTTTCATATTTGTATGGTTGAACCCACTTATAAGAATATTCAAGTGCCGAAAAAATCGCATTGTTTTAACCTATTACTGCTATTACCAGGTTGCACAAAAATAGCAGTGGGGCAAGCATTTAAACATTTTAATTAGACAGAAAGAAGTGCCATTGAACCCACTGATAGCATAACTGGTTTTAATAATATTTGGATGTAACAATGAGCAGTTGCTGCACCGCAAATTTTTGTGCGTGTTCTATGGTAAAATAAACTGTTTACAGCAATGCTCCCAAGCCGCATTATTGGCTTAACAATTAAATCAGGCTACTGGGTGTTTGCACCAAAAAGAAAAGGAACACAAAAATTAGGAAAAGAAAAAAAAGATGCGAGCTGCTTTGCCACACCTGCCTTTGTCCGGGTGCCCCCCCCCCCGCACAGCAAACCTTCGTTGCCCCTCTCCATTCCACCCCTCCGACGTCGGCTAGAGGGTGGAAAGGAGATGGGAGAGAGGCATGTGAGGCCAGTGATGCGACACAACGAAGGAGTGCTGTGTGGGGTGCGCGGCAAAAATAAAACAGTGTGGCGAAGTGGCTCATGCTCTGTGAATTCGCGCTGCTGTGAATCCATGCCTAAAGGCAAAATCTGCCCATAAGGAGGGGGGTGACGTCGAGGTTAAGAATTTTGGGAAAAAGAAACTCGCCTTATACCGAATAAATACGGTAACACATAGGCATC
Source organism: Dermacentor silvarum (assembly GCF_013339745.2). Lineage (NCBI taxonomy): Eukaryota > Metazoa > Arthropoda > Arachnida > Ixodida > Ixodidae > Dermacentor > Dermacentor silvarum. Next base: position 162,681,176 of record NC_051160.1, read on the forward strand.
TGCTAGTTCAGTTTTGGTTTTTTAAGAGAAATTGACTGAAATTCGTTAGGTTGCAAAAATTAGCAGCGTCAACTTTTTATGAACTTTATGAACCATTTATTTTTAGAACTTTTCATTTCATTTTCAGTTCAGTTCATTTTATTTATGAACTTTATGAACCAACTTTTTAGAACCATTTATGAACTTTTCAGATGACTGCTTCAAGTCTTGCATTAGGATCAATGTCTGACTCAGTGCCAAGCACACCGTCTTGACACAGTGCCAGTAACGCTGTTGCTTGTGGACATGGATGTGTTTGGTGCTATGGAATGTGAAAGTGATCAATCGAAAATATTACTCGTGCCATTTCAGAAAGGCCCTATGTTGACTATTCCCGGCTAGTGGTCTTCTGTTTTTGCGATTTTTCTTATATCAAAACTCCACTTATCTTGATTTTTTTCCACTTTCTACAACTTTGAGTAAACAAGGTCTTACAGTATTCCTCTTTTATTTTCAATAATGCGCTGCCCTATCTTTCAACCCATTATTTTTCATAAATATTGATGCAACATTTGTAAAATTATGGAAACGAGCTCAAATTTGTAGACCTTGCTAAAAATTTGGGCAAGTCGGCGAGTATGCAAGAAGGTTCAGGCTGTACCACTGGCTCATTCACGCTCAAATTTCCTACAGCGGTCTGATTTTGTAATGCATTCATTTGATACCATGTTTGGGTTAATGACTTTCCTGTTTTCACTAGGCTAAATCAAAACAACAGTAACTGGTGCAAAACTGAGCAGCGGATTGCTAACCAGTGATGGATTATGTGAGAGCAACAAAAAACATGCTCAAGGGAAGGAAGCTAGCTAGAACAAAAGAATGGTTTCCTGGGCGAGTTGGCATTCCATTCTTGGAGGTGAGCAGCATGAATGAAAAGGACAATACAGTCGAACCCACTTATAAAGATACTGGCTTTAACAATACACTGGTTATAACAATGAGAAGCTGCTGCCCCGTCAACTTCTGTATGTTTTCTATGGTGAAATAACCTGCTTACTACAATGGCCCCATGCCGCATTATCAGTTACAACGATGAAGTCTGGCTACTGGGTGCTTAAAGGAAATGGAATGCAAAATCCTTGAAAAAAAAAATCACCCTTGTCGAGAAAATGGGGGTAAGCGAAGCTTGCGAAGCTTATGGCAAGATGACGCTGTCGCAGGCGTTCTGCTTCGTTTTACAGGCAGGGTCGGACTCTTCACCGACGTTTAGCCTGGGCTTCGGAAGCCCTAACGCTAGAATCGGCATGTCAATGATGAGCCCTTTCCCGAGCGAGTTCGCGGCGCTGTTGCTCAAACACAGCCTGCTCCTCGGCAGAACGCACCTGGTGCGTTCTGGTATGCGCCACACGTGATAATATTTTCGTTAATCGTGACGTAACTCACGAGCATGTGATGTTATTGATGTCAAAATCTATCAGTCATGTTAGTCATACATTCATACCCTTCCATGCCAATTTTGGTATATACCAAGTGAACAAGACGCGAGGTTCCGACAGGTTTTTGATGGGGTTTTAGCGTGACACCACCACCCCCACTGACACTTGTGAGGCAATGAAAAAAGAAATTCAAGGCTGCTGCACACCCCCGCGTGCTGTTTTCCAGCCTTTTCCGCATCGCCAGCCTCGTGCGCATCTCTCCTGTTGCCCTTCTACCCCTCTGAACACGAATGGACTGGGCCTATAGCTCTATGCCACGCCATCCTCTGAAACATGAATGGACCACGCCAACTGCACTGATAGCGCTGGGCCCTGCTCCCAGATTGCTCGCTGGCCCCTCATTCTGCGCAGCTCTACCGAGGAATTAAGTCACTCATGCTCGTTTTTGTTAGTTGTGTCGAAGTTGTACTGGGCCACATAGTTTCTTAGCCTTATTTGACTTGCTGCCGAAACTGAAGATGGCTGATTCGCCCGCTGATCATCAGCAATGCACGACGTTGCCGGTGAAAAGAAAGTGCACCGCTATACATTTGGAAACGAAGTGCTTCATCACGAACGTAAGCGCTTGCATCAGATAGCGCCGGTGACAGTGATGGCGAAGACGGCAGCGATGACGCAGGCTGCCTCAAAGTTGTCCTCGCAGGAGGCCCTGCAGATGATTCAGTCCCTCCGGGGCTTTGTTTTCATGAAGGACCTTTGCGAGAGAAGGATGTCAGTAAGCTTTGCGCAAAGCAAGCAAAGCCAACGGACATGTGGTTTTCTCGTGCAAGCCAGGGAGAAGTACGTGGCAAGATGCTTGTGGCGATCTTGCCCCAGCGCTTCTGGATTTCTCAAGCTGAGAGGCTGCCGCAGTAACCTTCTCGCATTTTTTAAAAGGCCCCTTTGAGGCCACCAAAGTGATGCCTCAGCGGAGCTCACATGTCACTTGCCGCCCGTGACCCGTTAGCAGTTGTTATAGCAATGCCATTCTTGAACCCCGACAGCCGCGGCTTGTTGCACGCGATCGGAGTGTGCAGGAAGCAGAGTTAAACAGTTAAACGAGTCAACACAATCACCAGCCGGATGAAGGAAGGTGGTGGGGAGGGGCACTGACCTCCCCACAATTATAGTCTTCTCACATCAGCTCTGCCATCCCCCTATTTCGATTCTTTTCATGCAACCCGATTATAACAATTATCGGTAGTAAAAATGGAATTTTTGTGGCACTTGATAAGTGGGTTCGACTGTATTGTGGCCGTCTTCCTTGCCTTCTATTACGCCTTCTTTTGCATTGCAGGTGGTACACCTCCTCAAGCTCAGCCTGTTCTGCTTCACAAATTCGACACCCACTTTTTTTTGAAACTTTGAACTCACTGCGGGCCATTTTCAATTTATTTGTGACACTGCGAGCCTTCGCCTGAATGTCCTCGTACGATACGCTCAGGCCTTTGTTCCGCTGTTCTTTCACCCACTTTTCCACAACGTCTTCAATGACAGGAATCTTGCCCTCCTTTGGGCCCTGGAAGGACATTCGCAATACTGCGCGCACAAAAAGCTCGTCCCTTTGTTGCTGCCAATTTCACATGCATTTTTACGAAATGCAGTAATGACGCTCTGCTGCCAAGTTGCTGGTTGATTCGGCATGAAGAAAAACTTTCCGCCTAAACGCCACACTGTAATTCTGTCGCTGAGTTGGTGCCATTTCGGTGTTGTCCTGCCAGACACTTCACAATGCGATGTGGACAAAGCTGCCGAGTGCTTGCAGAGGTATAGCACTTAGCCACTTTGAGCATAGGGGTTCACTCTGTGGCAAGTCACGTTGCTGTCATTGTTGCAGCTGCTCTTGGTCAAGTGGCCTACACCATTCTGGCACTTGACATCACATGAACGTGGCTATTTTGCATACTTGCAGTTAGAGCGAGTTTCGCGAGCGAGCAAAGCCCACGCAGCGGTATGCAGTAACGAAACTACTACTACTGAGACACGACTGTGCGAGTGGAGCAGAGCCAGGCGAAAGCGAAACCTTTTAGAGACGCATCGTTCTCAAGGGTAACGCCAAGGAATTCTTTTTTCCATGAATCGAGCAGAAATGCACAAGTAGCATTTTATTGAATGTGTAAAACAACTTATTATTATTGCTGCTATAGTGCGAATATAGAATATGTTTGTGTGTGTTTGTGAACAGTTCACAAATGCTTTCTAGAATCGCAAAAGCTGCTGCCAGTCTCCAACCAACCTGTAGCAGAGGCTGTGGGGCAGAGGCACGTCGAGATAGAATGCCAGGACGGCCACCATCTGGGCTGCGTACATGAGTCCTGCCGACAGCGTGTAGCCCACATTGCACGGCTCCTCTGGGGCAGGCCACGCACGTTCCTGTTGTTCAGCTACTGCGTTGACAAACAACACTTGACGGTCAGTACAGATGCACAGAGCACCTTGTTTACTTGGACTACCCTGGAAAAGGCTGTATAGAACCGGACAAAGGAGAAGAAATAGCAGGGCGATGGCACTTTTTCTTGCCTCTCTTTCAAATATTTTGAGCTACTACATGAAGGAGACGTTTTGAACTTCCAGCTGCGAGACGAGAAGTGTGGGACCACACGTTAGCCCACCTTTTCATGGCACCAAAGCCGTCCTTGTGTAAATGAAGATGTCTGTACTGCTACAGTTTAAGTTCATTATAATTAAATTGCCTCCAACCCAAAATTCCTTTGTTATATCCAATATTCACTATAAGCATATTGTCATGGTTCATTGAGCACAAGAGTGGACAGAGATATCTTTAATTATGAGAACCAGTGGGCCTCTCTAAGAGCGGATTAAAGCTGAGTTCACTCTCTTGAACCGCTCTCAACGCTTGAGGTGTTCATCATCAGTGCAGTTCGACATGGATTAGGGACATGGAATTTGCTTCTCTCCAGAGGGAGCATCATCCCAAGGATCCATAAGTAGCAGCCGATGCCCAGCAAACAAGAGGGTGCTCAAGTCGTTAACAAAAACCTTTTTGGCAGAACCCATCTCATGATGACTATCAACGTTACTGCAATTAGCATTCAAGCAATGTGGCGACACACCGTATTGCTGAAGGCACCTTTATTTACAATCTGTAGGAGTCATTCTAACTTTCCATTGCTTCGGCTATACAGTGGAATATCAATAATTTAAGCTCAACTCGAAGGAGCCTGAAAATTTTTTTCTAATTAAACGAGGCTCATTATATGGAGAATTTACCTGCAGCACTACGTTAGGTGGCGCATGTGGCGTACTGAGCTAACACTTGAATGATGAGCCCTGGAAGTGTTGCTTCCCGGCAGCGTGGCACGTGCTGCCATGAAGCCACACTTCTAGGGGAAATTTTCGCTGCTGTGAAACCGCACCTCAAGGCAAAATTAGCATACAACCTGTAAAAAGGATATTTTAAATTCTTGGTGCACCAAAATACAGTACTTGCAATGAAAGACGATAGCAGCCGCCGGTAGCAGCTGCCAGGTCGGAGGATTCGTCGTGTGCGTTTGTGCGGCTGTGAGCATGGTAGGTGGCACACGATGTTCGAATTGACCATCGTGAATGATTACGCATTCAAATTACAAGGCGTCTTTGCACATTGAAATACACATAATTTTGACAGGACCACAGCGTCAGTTTGAATAAACTGGAAGTTCGAATTAAATGGGTTCGAATCAACGGGATTTCTCTGCATCTGACATACACTGTCTACAGGATCAGCCCACTACGGTATGACACTCGCTCGCCAGGGTTGGCCATGACGACAACAGGATGATGGCAATGAGATAACAATACTGAAATGGTGATGATGGTCCAGTAGAACCCTGCTGATACGTTTTTCATGGGACCGTAAAAAAAAAAACGTAAGAGCCGGGAAACGCAAGAGCCTCCGGGAAACAAGAAAAATTGAGAAATGGGAGTAGTGTTGAACTGCACACAATGTTATTTTAATTCTTACGTGTGAAAAAAAGTTGTACTTTTGCCCGACAGCCGAAGTATCGATTGCGATAGCAAATTACAGTGTAGATCGCTTATAACGTAAGTTGCCGGAGTCGTGAATATCTGCACTATAAGCGGTACCACACTATAACCAACACAACGATTTTCAAGCCCTGCACGTATGCAAAACATGTACACCAAGCAGTCGCGCGTATCCGAGAATCAAAGCGTGCGACTGGGAGTTTTGCATCCGTTTAAATTTACGAACGTTAAAAGGTTAATGTCCAAGTACCCACGATCTTCGCATGAAGCAGACAAAATAAAAAAAGATGTCTCAGTTTCACCCGAAAGGTGAAGCATCCACTGCGATAGCAAATTAGTAGAGAGCTATAAGGAGTAGGGACAGTAGTTTTATCGGCTGCATAAACTTGACACATTCGCTTACTAAATGAATTAACAAGCGTGGTGTCAACGCGCACAAGCAAACATGAATAGACTCGATGACCGCAAATAATCACTGTCAAAACGCGACCACTGTAGCAAGCGAAGGTTCGTGCGGTCTATCGCTTCAACGGAAACTGAGAGGCGTAAGCACAGTGCATACAAAGGTCAGAGCCGTGTGGAGATCGCTTTCAAGATACAGTGCGCACGACAACACCGACAGCCAGCAAACGCACTTGTTGGCACAGTAGAAGCCACACCCCCCCCCTTCCCTCCCGTGCTGCCTTTCCGCTTTACTGCGGAAATCGCGTGGGAGATTGCGTCGCCAGTTCCCCTTGCGCCCGGTTGCAAGATACGCATTTGGTGCCGCAGCACAGCGTTGCCCTCCCTCCCTCCCTCCCATACCCCCACGGCCTTTCGCGTGATGGAAGTCGCGTTTGCTCTCCGCTGTGCATTCGCTCTGCATGAAGGCGCGCGTCCCCCGCGCGCCTTCACTCGCACATACGGCGCGTGGCAACGATTTTATTGCCCTTGGACTCATGCTCCATGTCTCATGCTCCTCCTCCGCATCGCCCTCGTTGATCTCCTCTCCCATCGGTGGGCGCACCATGGCACACCTCGTTGAGAAGCGTGCTCGCTACCACCCTTGTCGGCGTGATTTTCCCGCGGAAGCCGCATTATAACCGGTATTTCGTCTCACGCAGCTGCACTGTAAGCGGTATGCATATACATGGAGTGCTATGAGAAAATTAACGGGAGTCTGAAAAGACTGTACTATATCCAGTCTTGCACTATAAGCGGTTACGTTATAAGTGGTCTATACTGTAGTAAACAGCTATACAAAGTAAGAATAGTAGTGTTTTGTCGCCCATATAAACTTGGTAAATATTCGCTTATTAACTATATTAACAAGCATGGTGTCAGCGCCCACAGGCAAACATGAACACATCACACTCAATGAGCGCGGAAACGCGCTGTCAAACGCGGGCGAAGGAATTTAAGCGCCACTGCAGACGCGAGCGAAGAGACATTCGTGCTGTTGTCTATCGCTTCAACGCAAACTTAGCAACGAGAACACACAGCACGCACAAAGCTACGAGCCACAGATGCACCTAGACTGCGTAGACTCTGCCCCCAACACAGATCACTTTCAAGATACGACCCACGCGACCGCGCGCTGCCGTGCAGTACGCAGTTGATGCCAGAGTACAATGCTGCCCGCTATCCCTCCCCCCTCGCTGGTGCCTTCAGCGCAACGGAAGAAGGCGCGCTTCCTCCCTGCTTTTCTTTCTTTCACGCGTGAGATTTAGACGCGGTTGTCGGCTCCCCTTGCATGCTTTCACTCGCACATACAGCACATGGCGTGCGGCAACAACGTTATCACCCCTGGACTTTATACGGAACATCTATGAGCCAAAACCAATTTTAGGGTCGCAACGCGTCATAGACACTATCTTTAGATAGCAAATACGGATCACAAGGGCCATACTTTTGCTGGCGGAAACCGAAAATACGTCATAAGTGACGCCCCCGGCACTTTGGGCGGCCAATGCCATCGTCAAGCAACCAAGCCAAGCGACATGAAAAATCAAAATGGCCGCTCGGGCCGGCGCAGGGTGGCAATTCGCAACGTATGATGCGGGAACGGTCCCACAGTCTCGACGTAACAGCGGGTTACCAATGCATTGGGTTCTATGGGAGCTGTGCAGGGACCGGTCGAAAACGAAGTAACAGCCGGGAAAACGCAGCACCCGGGAACGTAACAGCACTAGTTCTACTGTATAATGACGACAAAGTGAGGACAATGGGATCACAACGCCTGTAAGACAACGATGGCGTGAAGATGACTGTATGACAACAATTACATGACAAACAATGGAATGACCACGACAGTACGACAACGAATGAATAAATTACATTTGAATGACGACAGTGTGGTGGACTGACGAAGGTGTTATGGCGACGATGGCATGATAACAGGCTGACAACAAATGTATGACAACAGCGTACAAACGGCACAACAAGGGTATGACAATGAATTCGTGTTGACGACTGTATGACAATCGCATAAGAACAGTGGCATGATAGCATGATTATGATGGAATGACATCAATAAGATGAAGGCGCTATGACGATGATGACAATGGAATGACACTATGAAATAATGACAACTACATGACAATGAGGAAATTGTGACTAACAGCATGACAAAAATCAGATGACAAAGCTCAAATCACAATGATGGGACAACCACACCGCCATCATGATGACAGTATGACAGCTGTACGACAACAGTGCAACGATGACAATGGCATGCCAACAAAGGAATGATCACTATTTAATGACAACAGCATGATTAGGGCAGCGTGATGATGACAGGAAGCTGGCAAGGGTGTTATGTTGGATTTCAAGGCTTGCGTCAGGGTCTAATGGGTCGAGCATCCGGCAGCTGTGCTGATGAAACCAGCTTCGAAATCAAGAGTCAGGTGGTAACAGTTAGACAGCAGCGCACCAAGTTGGGTTTAGTAGGCTGAGAACGCTATTCACATCATGTGTACCATGTGGACAGTCTCAGGCAGCTGCTGACAGCACCTCGAGCACGATTAGCTTTTGGCAACGACCTCATAGCTGACATCGCTAAGCTGCTGTAGAACTTTGTACGGTTCAAAGTACTACTAGCATAGAAGTTTTTCCAAGAAGCCTCGGCGGCACACAGACGCTAAAACCCGGGCTCTTCAGATGGGCTGGTACGCGGTGCATTGATGCCATTGATTGTAACATCAGACATCGAGGTCTTGTTGGCTATTTATTCTAATGTCCGTGAGCTGTCTTGCTTCCTCGGCATGCTCAGCAAAATTTATGGCATCGGACTTGGAATTTGTTACATGCTAGTATCAATGAGAAACATTTTTATTTACTTTGTTACATCTGATAATTCATTATATCCATGTTCATTATACTGAGGTTAAACTCTATAGTGTATCTTGCTCACTTTCCTGTAAAGCTGTAAAGGACTTCGCCCCCCCCCTATGTAATGGAGTTCAAGGTGGCATAAATGAAACGACTGGTGTGCACGTACACCAGTGGCAGTACTGGGAGTAGTCCCCGCTGGTGGGCAGACGGACCCCGACCAGGTTGTAGCATCCCTCGGTGGGTGCCAGGTGAACCCAGCGGCCCCGCACGTACACTGTTTGCTGGGCTTCCTCCAGTTCATGCTGCTCCCGACCACCGGCTGCAGTCACTCCAGCACTACTGCTGCCACTGGGCTCCATGCTTTAAGGAAAAAAAAAAAAAAAGATTGCACATCATGCGACATTGCCAGTGTGTGAAATGCATGCAGTATTTGAAGCCTTCACCCTGCGATGTCAGGACAATGCGGCGACGCTATGGTTAATGCTGACTTTGTCGCGGTAGGCACTCTGTCGACTCTGCCGACCTCACTCAGTGTTTGTTTCTGTGAGGTTATTGCAGTTGCATGTATGGTTAGCAGTGTTGCAAAGAAGAAAAACACAGTATGCCAACAAGCTGCGTCACGTGAGTTGTGCCGAGAGACAAATGAAAGCAGGCTCAAGTTTTCATAAGTTTCCTGTTGATGAAAACTGCCATAAGCAATGGGCAGCGGTGGTAAAAATTGAAGGCTGGGTTCTGACACCAGCCCACTGATTACGCTCCAAACATTTTTATCAGTTTTGCGTTATTTTCGTGGTTGGCGTGGTGTATGTGATCCAACAAAGGGTGCTTAGCCACATTAACAGCTTGTCATTACAATTTTATACCTCGCTGTGAGACAACTACACCGGCTCTGAATGTAGACGGAGTGAGCAGGTGCACTTCAAAGCTTGTCCTGTTAGCGTTGCGGATAGCCTAGTACACTTTCACATATGCAGAGAGCAGCACAGTCACAGCTGTGTTCACTTGTCTTACGAATGAGGGGCAGCACAAAGGTGAATGCAGAAGCACACCCTTCCGGGCTCGGATGAAAACATCATCCATTCCCTCTGCTCCGAGGAAGCCAAGGAAGCAGCGATTGCTCAAGGAACGAGCATCGAGGAAACTCGGTGCTTCGTATCCGACTGAATGTCTACCATTAAAAGTTATATGTCTGGGTCTATGAGCCCAACAGCCCAAAATACACTAAATCCACAACAAGAGATGAATGAAGCTCATCTGGGTGCCTGCCCACACGGGAAATCAGGGAAACAAAGCGGCCCACCTTGCTGCCCGAGCAACAACCAACCGGGTGGTGGGCCAGCCTCATGTACCGGACTCCCAAAGGGCAGCCCTAAGCTACGTTGACTGGCTGAACATCTACAGAGAAGAATGTCGACTCTATCCGCCACCGCACGACTCTCCTACGCGTGCGCAGTGCACAACGTGCACTCTCAGGTGGGCGCAAACCCATAGCGTTTTAAGCCCCAGGCGCCAGGCTGCCATCATCAAAGATAATAATGTATCAAAATGCACATATTGTGGCCTGGCAGAGGCGAGCCAGGACCACATTTAATGGGGATGCCTCAGCAATCTGCCCCCTAGAGACCTCACAAAGCAAGCTCCCTCACCGGAGGTGTGGGAATCGACACTGCAATCGACAGACCTGGTCATTCAAACCACGCTGGCAGAGTGGTCGGCTAGTGTTGCGGCTCCCTGGGCCCCCCGACCTAGTCCCCCTGTCCAGCCTGGGTTCCATTTCTCCTCCCCTCTATATAAAATAAAGTTTATTTCCCTCCTGTCCTAAACATATCTAAATGTGTTGCGGTAAAACCTCGGGAATACGATCACGACTAGTACAAATTTTGGGGTGACAGCAATTCATACAATTCCATAACTGAAGTGCCCTCTCTCTATATTATGAGCCACATTTATTTTGGGTGTTCTAAACACTCACACATATCGGTACAGATTATATGAACTAGCATAAAGTGACCACCGGCAATAAAGTGGAAAGTAGGCTACAACGCAAGTGGCTGCGGCTGAGCGTGAGGAGACGATAGTCGGCTTCTTTCAGAAGTATGTAATTGTTATAGAAATTCAAAAGCAGATTTTCGATTACTTCCGCCTATTTATTAGACTGTGCCAAAAAATATACACAGTAACAGCGGAAAGATGTGCACTGATCCAAACACCCTTCTTGATTGATATCAGCTATTTTGCAATAGCAGGCGTGTATTGGAATCTGCTATATCACGAAATAAAGCGTCCAGAAAAGAGTGAGGAGCAGGCTTCTGTTGAAAAGAGAGCGTTTGAAAGGGAGGTGATTTTGTGCTTTGCTTGCGAGCTCTAAGTGTCGTGCATGATTGAAAAACTTGGCAGAGATTTTCACAGCCGCGTATGGTGTCTGCGGACTGTGTTTTTTCATCAAGGTGGTTCAGGGCCCCTTTAACAAAGTACGCCACTGCGTATATTCCTGTACCTTATTAACATCACACAGCCACATATGAGCATCAATACTTGGCTTAGAAAATTTCTCATATGTTTATTCACTTGTTTTTTGTTTTTGTTTTCGCAACCTTGTCAACCACAACTTCTATTATTTACAAATTGCTTAAAACACTGCCGCCACTGCTGGGTGTCACCCAACAAACCTCATTGTGGCTTTGGTAAGCCCATGCTTTTGTTTTTGTATGTTGACATGTAAATAGAAATTATTGTTATCATTACTTTCATGCTGCATGCTTTCCCATGGACACTTCTTATTTTATTATTTATTTTATCTTATTTACTGAATATCGCAAGCACGAAATTCTCAAGCATGAGAGGCACGAAAGAAAGGAAATAACACAATAATGTGTGCATAATAACAGTTCTAACTTATATCAACAGCAGTTCTAAAAGCAGAAGTAATGTGTAATACGTTTCAGGTGACACCATTTCATAGCCGCCAAATAGAGAGAAAAAGAACTCGTCATGTCAGCACAGGACATCCCACGTATGCTTATGCTCTCCATCTGTCATGCTGTTAATGCACATTCAAAAACTGCTCTAGTATTTGTTGGCAGCCACCCACCTGCTCCCCAGCGGTTGCGGACGCTCCTCCTCGTGAATGGGAAAGATGTCGCGCGCGAGGTCGCCCACATATGCTCGCACCAGTTCCTGGCGCCGCAGCTGGCACTCGGCAAGTCGCCGACGTTTCTCCTCCAGAGATTCCTGCAGCTCGTGCAGCTGCTGCGATCGTTGGTGCAACTGGCCTTGCACGTGCAGGACGTCCTGCTCGGCCAGGCAGTACTCGAAACGCTCCTGCTTCAGTTGCGAGTCCTCTGTTAGGACAGGGGACAAGGTGCAGAACACTCAGGCCCAGGGTTTGTAGCAGCACTTGTGCAAAAAATTTTAAGGCTTTTTAACAGCCAAGTTCAAGGGCATGGGGCCTCGATAGCTTTTTAGGAACACCTTAAGCCAAGAAACTGGGCATGCACGTTCTGCATTCACGCGTCTTCGTGATGCCACGAAGTACGACCTTGGCTGTACGACACCGGCAGTAAGGCTGCTTTTAACTCATTCCGTACGGTAAATATAGAGATGAACTTGATAGGCATCTTTGCCGCTGCAGCGACCCTCAGTCTACACCCGTCCACATTATCTCTGGCCCGATCACACCGATAAGTGGCAAACTTCCCACGAGGGTTTAGCTGACTGCTGCTTTGGCAGGTGTCGGCGACCAAGGTTACAATTTAGTGCTGAGTCGATGCAAATCTATTCACTGCGGCCGTACGTCTCCTTGGAAGCCAAGAAAAGATATTGTCAGCGAAAGCGAGAATATTGGGAACAACTGAATGGCACAATCATTGCAGCCACCTTTTTTAACGACTACGTGCATGCAGATCGTGTCTGAAATCTCCAGCCAGATGTCTTACGGCGCCCGAAACTTCAATACCTGTTGCACACTGGTTCACTGGAGAAGGTGGTGGCACCACGGGATCAATGTTCAATGGTCAGGTGCAAAAAATCAGTTGGCAGCTCTCAATTTTGGGTTGTCTTGGCTACGAGTCATGTGATGCGTCTTGCTCACCAAAATCAAAACTGTTGATTAAACAAGTTTTATACATGTTTCTAAATTCCCATGCATTAGTGTTGAATACTTTAAAACTTCCCATACTGAAATTCCAGCCAAAGCAAATACTGAATAGCACAATACAGTCAAACCTCGATTTACCAAATCTTGCGATGTAAGAAACTACCTTCATTTCCTGATGATGATTCCATTAATAATGGTGCATTTTTATTGCAATTTATTGAAGTAATTTTGAGACACGTTTAGGATTTAACAAAGTTTTTGGCCATTTCAAGCATATACATGGAGCTTGTATGTTGGTAAATCTGATAAAAAAAACTTATAAAAGTGTCAGCCGAGGCAAAAGTTATTTGCAGGCGTCCTTCCACATGAAAATTTTGAGTGGCAAAAATTGTGTGAAGCGTGCCCACTGCGATGTGGTGCGCAGCAAACACAGTTGCACCACTGGTTGTGCTGCCAGCTTGGAGCACTTGGAGAAACACGAAAGCTGACGATTCCTTCAGCGCAAAGGGGGTGGTGCGAGAGAAACGTGCCTATCTGCCCTCTCCCCCTTGCGCGCGTCTCCTCCTCTACTCTTGCCATGGCTGCACATGGCTGCCCATATGCAAGCCACGCACCTGCCGTATCTTGGAGGTAATCTGCAGCAAGTGCAAAGGCCATGCCCAGATCATTGGTGCCTTGATGTGTATTGTGTTCCCGCACGTCCAGTGTTGGCGGTTGTGTAATCTCAAGTTTCCGAGACACGGTGTGAAGTGTTCGCTTGCGTTGACAGCGAGTGTTCGTGGTCATTGAGTGAGATTTGTTTCTGTTTGCCTGAGTGTGCATGACACCGATAAAACTTCGAACGTCACTTTGTGTAGTTGTCTCGTTCATATCGCCATGAATGCTCTGCTTTTCAAGTGAAACTGTGACATTTTATTTTTGCAGGACGAACATCCATATCTTTTCGCACTTTTGTTTTTAATTTGTGGTAGCCATCTGGTGACGGCTGCAGGAACTAAGAGCGGTCAGCCAAGGTGTCCAAGATTTATGGTGCCGCACGACGCAACACACGCAACGCCGTGAGCCACGCCGATGCATTGCTCTCAGTGTGATCTGCCCCGCACGAGCTGGTGCTTGTACCCACGCTATTGTGGCCCGACCTTCTTGTGATTTGTTTATAAGTGCTTACTGACAAGATACTATTCACCAGGAATGTTCTGGGAATTTGTGAAATTATTTTTACTGCTGAAACTGTACAACCTCGAATTAATTAAATTCACAATTTAACAAAGTCTTTTGCTCCAAGTACAGCTTCGTTATATCCAGGTTTGATTGTATTTGATCAAATATTGAAAATTCAATATTCACACAAGCCTACACAATAAATGCAGCCAAATGTAATGCACAATGAGAGGCATGTACAGAATCTCCACCATCATGCACTTTTCAATACCCACCCCATCTGTGTCATATTGATTACAAAAATGAGTAAATGTGATATTAAAATTATAATAATAATATCTGCCCATGCTACATGTTGATCGAGGTCTAAAACACTCGTGGGCGTGGTCCTACAAATGGAAGCGCATCCTAGCATTCGAGTTGGCCCATGCCGGTTCCAGTCCCTCAATGTGCACCAAGTGTGCAGTCGGTCCGTGAATGCCAACAGTCTGAAGCCGAAGAGCAGAAAGCAAGTTGCTCTCCCGCCAGCGTTAACCATTCCATCAAGTGGCGCTCGCACTAAAATGGTTGAGCCACCTCTTGTTGGAGCTGTGTAACTGTCCCCCTGATTTCCAGCACCGTGTGTGCGTCAAGCGAGGAGGCCGAACGTCAGAAGACGTCGGGATGTCAGGGGGCACAAGACTCCAGAATCCCCACATCTGTGCATTACACGAGCAAGAGCTACGCTGGCAGGACCATGCATATCTGGTACACCACATTTGGCATGTGCCACAAGCCCAGCCCCTACGCCAGGGAAAAACTTGCCCTCTTCTCTTCGCCTCTTGAGGTCCTCGAGGACGATGCGAAGGTAGGCGACCTGGTCCCGTGTCCGCTGTATGGCATCCCTCTGCAAATGCAGCGCACAGCTGTCACCCACACAAGTGGCTCCACAACCTCTTCGGCCATGGGCTAGGCAATGGTAATAACCGCTCTCTGACACACACATCAAATTATGTGACGCATACTTCATGTGCAATGCATCATTTTTTTTGGTCAAGAATGCAAGCAGGGAGAGAAGCATTTCTAGTCTTTATAACAATGCCTGCAATGTATTTTACAGCACACTATGAAAGCTGATATCTCAAAAATGGTGCTAGTCAAGACCAAGCAGACATGGCTTCACTACTGCTAGGCTCCAATTGTGTCATTTTGGCATGCACCCTAAAGTAAATTTTTAAAAAATTGTGCATTTTCCTTATTAGCTACCTGGACACTGATTTTTCACACAGGTAATTTGTGCCTCTTTCCAGGAATCTATCCAAGTTTTGTACAGAAAATCTGACTCAAAATTCAAGGACAATTCAAGGATTTCAAGGATGCCGAACCTTATTTGTACACATACACTGAAAACTAGTGAAATCTCCCTTTTCATGTCCAACTGTCCGACTCAGCGGCAGAAGCTGCTGAGTTGGACATATTGTAACGATGTTGAGGAACACAGGTTAAGAAAACAACGATATTTAATAAGGGCGAACCTGTGCCCACGACTTAAAGTCACTGCGGTTGTGAAGAATGCCCGGCAGTCGCGTTCTAAACCTTGCGTCCAACTGTCTTCTTCTTCTCGAGTCCTGCCTCGTGCGCGTGGCGCATGTGAGCCGGGTCCAACCGGTTGCTCGTGCCACGAAGATCGCTGCCTGTTGCTGCTGAACAACACCACGGAACGGCGTGCACATTGTCCAATACGAAGGGTGCGCAATTTGAATGTGGCCAAGTTGTCGCGGCAATATGCTTCAAGCTCTTCAGCTTGCTTTCTTAAGTTGACTCTCATTGTAATATGTCAACATTGTAATGTCAACAGATTCTAGCATGATGGTTTGTAGTGTCCGACTTCAACCAAAGATATCTGTTGTGTTAAAGCCAAATGCCTGAAACTTACTTTCAGACAGGCATTTCTAGAGCCTAGGGCTCGAAAACGAAGCCATGATGGATGTTGTGTGACCAAAAATGGCTGCATGTGCCATGCAGGCCTGTGACATTTTTTTTTACCAGAAGAATAAAGTGGTGGCACGGCTTGGTCACATGATCTGGCTTTGTCTAGCTCCACGAGGGCAACGGCGATTTAAACAAGGCTGTCCTTAGTAGCTGTGGACACGCCACATCGCAATTGTTTAATAAAACTCTCAAAAGAAATTACCTACGACTGTTTCCAAATAGACAGTGTCCACAGCATAGCTAAGAAGCGGAGTTTGTTACTTTGAATGTTCAAAGTCGCAACCTAACCTCAGTTTTCAAGGAAATCAAGGAGTTTTAACGGCCCTTGAATATGTTTGTTTCAATTTCAAGAGTTTTCAAAGATTTAAAGGAGGTGTACAAACCATATCTACCTGAAAAGGCTTAAGAGCCCTAACTGTCAGAGGCGATTAAAAAAAAAAGTCGCAGTTTCGCCTGAATGGCGAAAGCTTGATAGCAATAGCAAAGCATTAGACAACTAGACATAGCCAAACACTGTATAGCCAATCTTTGCCTATGTTTCTTTTTTTTTTTTCGTTGCAGTTATGATCCTTTCTAGAATAATTCTCATGGTGTGTAGCAACACTTTGCTTCACATTTATAACACATATTGTTTTATATTTCTACAATTTCTCTTCCCCTGTAACCAATCCCTTCTTTAATGACTCTTCATTTGCAGGTCATTTTTAAATAAATGCATTTTTCCCCACGTTAAGGATGTCCCAGCCCTTTTCTGAATTTTTCAGTTTCCCTCAGCTGGCCGACAGGAAGGATGTGACCTGCTCACCAGTGCCTCCTTTTTCAGCATGGGTCCTGACATTTCCAGGATGCTGGGTTATCAGCAGAGAGAGGGAGAGAAAAAAAGAAAACATTACATTTGAAGTGTGTCCGCGATGTGATAGAGAATCAAGAATCATCATCCTCATCAATTCCTCTCACAAATGCACCCACACATTACACATCCAAAAGCCTTAAAAGTTCTTTCCACATTTATGTGTGAGACGCTACTCGGATGGATACTTATCAAGGCACTACCTTCATTACTTTGGTAACAAGGCAGTACTACATCAGATAAGTGGGAACCTCATCCCAATAAAAGTTGTGTTGCTATGACAGACGTGTGATAGCACAGTAACCGTTGGGAAACCACGGTCAAAGCAAAATGACATTTCCTCTGCATGGCCTTTGGTGGTGGTGTGGGTAACACAGGCACTTCTGTATTCACCGCACAACCTCGTCCCTGTATTATCCAATCAGCAGGCGGCCAAGCAAGTGATTGATGCTTAAGCATCAGGACAGAAATTTGTCGCCGTCCCGTATGGTAGATGATTGAAGCTCTAGCGAGTGTCTCTAGGAAGCACGGTGTGTGTGTGCCAGCTACCAAGCTTACAGGTGACCCCGAGAAATGTGACCCTGGCAGAGCATGCCGAGAGAGACCTGTGACGAGATAAACTGGGACAATGCGTGCATCGTAGACACAGAGAGGAACGTGACAACAAGGCTCAATTGTGACTTTTTCATCATTCAAACCACAAGAAACGGATCATCTGTCACACTCAATCACGTTCACTTCCAAGCTTTGTGTTTTGCACTCAAGGCTACTAACCTGCACAGCCGGCTTTCCATTAAGAGCGAGGGATCCGTATGGATCTCAAGTCATTATTTTGACTATGGTCGGTGATTTGCTTCATTCCCAACTATAATTTTACCTGACCAGACGATATTTGGTCCAACTATTGACTACACATTAACTGCGTACCTGATTGAGATCCTTGCCACAATTAAAATTTCTATCGATGAAATATGTGTTTGTATACCTGGGTTATATTGGGCATAACTAAGTGAGATCCTTCTACCATAAAATTGGTGTTAATTAGCCATTAATAGCAAATGGCACAATATAAGGTGTTAGCTGCACAGTGCAAAAAGGATTCATTCATTAATTTATTTGTTTGTATACAATACCATAAGACAACATACAATAGTGGTTGGACCTATAGTCTTAATAATGGCTAGTCCAGGGTCAACTAAAGTAAATAAATTCCATAACAATTTGAGGGAGAATATGCAAAAACGCGAATTTCACATTGTCCAAGTTCACAGAGCAAGCTAAGCTCTGTGATTTTCAGCTCACACTCAACCATTTCTTGCGCTTCAGTTTTTCCCCGACTTCTTCAATCCCACTAAAATGGCCTGTGGGCCATAAAGTTTTCACAGCAGAATTTTCAACCACTCACTACGACACCGGTTAAATGTCAGTTTGCATCAGCTTGCTGCGGGTCCACTGCAGGACTAACACTTCTCCCACAAGTCTCTTACCAGCCGCCTCAGGCTTGAAATTTCCCAATCTCGCCCCACCACAGTCCTCTGCTGTGTGGCACATCCCTTGTGCTGTTACTCTGACAGGCCCCCGATTATTTGCTCTGCGCGATACATAACCTGCCTAAGTCTTCTTCCTTCCATTAAAGGCCAACTACAATGAAATTTTGCTTTGGGCTAAGTTGGTTATAAGTGAACAGTAGGATATACTATTGAAGCAAGCTTGGCAAAGCTACAGGGCTGGTTGTTGTTATTACAGTGTAGACCGGCTTATAACGTAAGTCGCCGGAGTCGCGAATATCTGCACTATAAGTGGTACCGCACTATAACCAAAACAACGATTTTCAAGCACTGCACGTATGCAAAACATGTAGACCAAGCATGTAGACGAGCTTTCTAATATCGCGCGCACATCGCGATTACGTTTTCGCCAGCTCACTGGCGAAAACATAATCGCGATGTAGCCGATGCTCTTCAAGCTCGACAGTTTTGCACCGAATCAAAACGAAACAACTGTTTGCCGCAACCGCTGCGGAAAAAAACCGTGACCACGATCGACACGATTATGAACGGCGACTTTGCGGTGCTGAAGGCCCGTGCCCAACGCACGCACCGAGTCTGGACGAATTAACTACCATTCGCTGCAACAACTGCAGTCGAAACCACGGTCGCTATCTATGCGATCATCGATGGCGACTACGCAGTTCTTTAGGCACGCGGCCGACGCGCGTACCGAGTAAAAACGAAACTACTGTTCGCTGCAACCGCTGCGGAGAAAACTGTGGCCGCTATCGACGCAATCATGGATGATGACTACGCAGTTACGAAAGCCCGCGGCCAACGCGGTGTTATGCGCAGCAGTAAACGCAATACAGGCTTTAAAGACACAAATAGGCTCGAAGCGTTCCGCGGTTGCTGTCATTCACGTACGATTTCAACTGATGGCTGTGGCGATGCGGACTCCGCCGCTTCGTTTCGGTTGGACGCTAGCGCCGTTCTCGCTCTATTGCGTCGCACATTTGCGGCGCTCCGCGGTCACCGAGCGCCGAAAGTAGTCCGAATTAACCGATGTACGGCCAAATAAGTCCGAATTAACGAGAGTTTGATTATATTGAATAATGCATACGCTGGCCGGCAGCACGCACCTTGTTGAGAAGCGTGCTCGCTGCCGCCCTTGTGGCGAGATTTTCCCGCGGAAGCCGCATTATGACCGGTATTTCGTCTCACGCGGCTGCACTGTAAATGGTATGCGTATATAGAGTGCTATGGGAAAATTAACGGGAGTCTGAAAAGACCGTACTATATCCGGTCCTGCACTATAAGCGGTTACGTTATAAGTGGTCTATACTGTAGTGGCCTTTAAATTATGGGGTTGTACGTGCCAAAACCACGATCTCATTATGAGGCACGCCACGCCATATTGGGGGACTCCGGAATATTTGTACCACCTGGGGTTTTTTAACGTGCACCTAAATCTAAGTACACGGGTGTTTTCGCATTTCGCCCCCATCGAAATGCGACCACCGTGGCCGGGATTTGATCCTGTGACCTCGTGCTTAGCAGCCCAACACCATAGCCAATTAGTGGCCTTTAAACAACACCTAGGCCCACTAGTTGTTAGCGGATGCCCTTAGCAGTAGCTGGGTGATAGCGTATGTGGTGTAAATGTGGTGTAAACAAGGTGGCCACTGCACACCGTGGACCCCGCCTAATCCTGGAAGTCATGGCAAGGAGCTGCGCTGGTTTTCAACATTCTGCATCCCTTCCAGTGGGCAACAATGGCGTCACATTTTTTTTTTCTGTATAAGTATAAAGAAACGTCTATTTTTGCAAGCTTTTGTGACACATCCACTCGTATTTCAAGTGTAAAATTTTGCACGGAGGCAGCTCTATACATAAGCCATCTGAAAGTAGGCCTTTTACGAGGTTCAAAACTTTGCTGCAGGTTGCCATTAATCTTGTAAGACTACCACCTGCCTGAATTTGCTTGTTGATCCACACTTCTATCTCTATCTTAATGTTATGCGTATCGTTTACCATTCTAACCCTCACTGCACGGTCCTTGGCCTCTCCTCAAATAGACAAACGTTACAGCACAAAGGGACAATAAGTAAGCTTACTAGACTAACAAAGTATTCTTTCAGAATGTTTAAGCCTACTATTTCCTGTTCCAATGATTGTTGCACAGTCCTTGGCTCCTTCCCAAGCAGTCAAACCTTTATGCACCTAGAGGGATAGCAAAAGAGTAACACAAAAGCAGGGCAGACCAGTATCTCTTTATAATTTTATTCTTGCTTTACTGATTGAAATGGGTCGACCGTAAGCTGTGAAAATTAAGAACAAACTTTCATTCTTACGTTCAGTGGCCCCACCATTGTGGCCATGACTTGACACAGCAGACAAGAGTTGTCAAGCATAGCCAGCTTGAGTCCTTGCTTACTTCTGAATGTGGTATTACACTGCACTATTGAAAAACACTTAAAGGCCAACTGCAACAAAATTTAGAGCTCTATAAAGAGCCTTGTTTTAGATAGTGTAGATATAGAGCAGCCCATTGCAAAACTTTGTTTGAAATAGTACAAATAGATGCGTCACGAAACACTCCCAAAAGTAGGTGTTTTTGACACCGAAAATGAAAAAACAATGCCGCTATTACCCCATGCTGTAAACAACACATGATTACAGACGTCAAGTGTTCATGTAGATCATGCAGGAAGTTGCACACTTCCTACATGATCTACATGAACACATGATGTCCCCTTTTACAGATAAAAAAATTTTACACTTGAAAAACTGCATTTTTTAGGGCTCGTTAAATCTCTCTCTTTCTGATCAAATCACCCTGAATGATGAATATAACATAGTTTCTTTGCCCGGCGTTTTTTCTATGCTTTTAAATATAAAAACAATATCGACTCCTAGGCCAGATAACATACCCAATGCTTTTCTTCATAGATATGCTGAAGTGTTAGCCCAGTTCTTAGTTATAATATGTCACGCATCTTTGTCTTCAGCTGTGCTTCCTAGAGACTGGCTTACTGCCCGTGTTATCCCAGTACTAAAAAAGGGCGGTTCCACACTATAAGAAAACTATCGTCCCATATCACTTACCTCCTCTTGTAGTAAACTTTTAGAGCATATAATAGCTAATGAAATTAATAAGTTTCTGAGAGACAGAAACATTTTGTCACCCCTACACCATTGTTTTAGAAAGAGCTTTTCTACTGTAACGCAATTAACAACTGTTATTCATGATTTCGCTAGCATACTGGACAAATATCGACAAGTGGAGGTCATATTTTTGGATTTCAAAAAGGATTTGACCTCGTTACACACTCAAAGCTAATAAAAAAACTTGAGCTGCTCAACTTACCCATGTATATTTATAAGTTTACTAACCACAATTAAAAGAGCTATGAATTGGGCTAGTTGGTGCGCATTCATCGCAAGGAAAAAAATGAAATTTACTAACCGCAGGCAAAACTTACTTTTCTAGTGAACTTCCCGTAACCTCTGGTGTTCCTCAGGGTAGTGTTTTAGGGCCGTTGTTATTTACCATATATATTAATAATATTGTTGACACTGTTTCCCCGCCTGTGAAAATTAAAATGTTTGCCGACGACTGCTTGCTCTTTACCGAAATTACCTGCCCTCAAAACCAAATCATCCAGCCTTCAAAATATTCAGTCTTGGTGTGCTCGTTGGAATATGGAACTCAACATAAGCAAAATAGTCTTCATAAAAATTACGAAAAAAATTATTAAACTATGATTTGCCTACAGCCTTGCATCCCAGCCCCTTACTGAAGTTAGTGAATAGAAATATCTAGGAGTTACATTAACCAATAACCTCAGCTGGAAGTCCCACATTTCCTACTTACGCAACTCCGCTTTCCAGAAACTTCGCCTGCTCAGACACAAATTAAAACAAGCTCCCGCTGAAACTCAACTAATTGCTTATACGTCCTTTGTCCTACGACAACTAAAACTAACATTGATGCCCTTGAAACGATTCAACTAAGGTTTATCTTTTCAAAATATTGGATAACTGACTCCCCAAGCAAACTAATGATTGAACATAATATTCAGACATTGCAATTAAGAAGGAAAACTCAAAGACTTAAATTTCTTTTTTTACTTAATCAAGGCAAATTGTCTATCTCCCCAGCCTTACATGCATCCACTTACGGCCAGCAGAACAAGGCATTGTCACGCTGCGTCACTAAACCTTTACAGTGCCAGAAGTAACGTTTTCAGATACTCTTTCTTCCCTCGCACCAATAACAGGATTCATACTCTTTCTTCCCTTTGTTGCGCCATAGCACCTGCCATCATCGCCACCCGTCCCTCTGGGTCCTGCCGACTAGTCGCCAACGGGACGTGGCGACACAATGCGACGCGGGTGCCTCAGCAACCGCCCCGTCTTGATCCGGTCAACGAGTCGCCAAGGGGACGCGACGACACAATACGGCGCGGGGGGACCTTGGCAACTGCCCCATCTGTGTCCTGCCGACGTGCAAGCAGCCCCGGCCATCATCGCCACCTCGGGGTCCTGTCGACGAGTCGCCAGGGGGACGCGACGACACAATGCGACGCGAGTGACGTCGGCAACCATCCCCTCTTCCTCCTGTCGACGAGGAGCCGCCGCCAAGGGGATTTAAGGAGGAACTGGCCCATTGTTAAGCGAGAGAGTCGCTACCGGCCGCCCCGTCGGTCTGGTGCGCTCTTACCAGCTCTTACTGCTTTGACCAGCTATCCCCAGCTAATGGCAGCTATTACCAGCTATTACCTGCTATTCCTGCTATATCTGTACATATTTGTACATATTGTATAAAGTTTTCATCTCATCTTCGCCTGCTTCAAGACTCCGTCTCTCGCCCCGGACCCCGAGTCACAATACCTTGCACACTAACAGAGTGGAACAGTCTGCCCATTGAACAACTGTCCAGCATTGACTCGATTGAGCATACTATATATAGTTGAATTGGCTGAACTCTTTGTGTTTAACTAACTTGTTGTTGAACCTGCTGCTTAATGAACCTGTTATTGTCATTGTAGCTGTAGTTTTACTGGTTTATTAACGACTTATACTGTTGCACTACTGAAGGTGTGTTGCCTAAAAATGATTTCGTGGTATTGTTTGTACAATGTAACATTTTACTTGTCTTTTCTAACGTGCTTGTCGCAATATTTTTGCGTTGTAGAGTCTGTTTCACACTTAGAGTAAAACAAGGCGCTCCGAGTTTTCCCCTAAGTGTGAAACAGACTGTACATCGACTCTACATTTACTGCTTTATTTTGTATGTACATTAGCCCTCCTGCTTTGGCCTTCCAAGGCCTGCAGTATTTCATGAATAAATAAAATATATCAAGGCTGTCAAGTGCTGCAACTCGAAAACTATAATAGAAAGCACCAAACTGATTTCAGCTATCATTTCAGCATAAGAAATCACACCTGCATGCCAAATTTTATCAATTAGGTCCCATAAAAAAAAATGTTTTCCTTGCCACGTCCCCCTTAAAATTAGCAACATTATGGTTAACACATCCTCTGATCCGTAGTAGTTTCCCGTGTGAACATTTCACAATGTTTGTAAAGGCTTTGTGCAATAGAGGAATAAATACAAACAGAGCTGCCTCACCTCTTTTCAAGAGATGCCTTATGTCGCTGGAGTGTCAGAAGCCGCAGCTTCTTTTCAGCAAACCTGTCGAGTGACACTCAGGATTTAGTACACACAGGCACGTACAACACACTAAGGTTCAGCAAGCTCAGGCTATGTACACCTGTGCTTCCTATAGCGATTGTGAAAATAGGGTATTTATTCGCATAATGAACGCACTTTTTTTCCTGAAGAACATACACAAAGTTGGGGGGGGGGGGGTGTTCATTATGTGGGGTAAAATTTTAAGAGATTTTTTTTCTCCGAGGCCACCTCTAAAGAGTTGCAGTTTTGCCCGAAAGGAAAACCATCGATTGTGATAGCAAATGCGTAGACAGCTATACGAAGTGAGGAAAGTAGTTTTATCGGCCGTATAAACTTCCAAACATTTGCTAGCTATGTAGATCAATAAGCATGGTGTCAGCGCACAAAGGCGAACAAACACATCCCACTCGATGACCACGGACACTGGTCGTCAAAACGATGGCGTGAGCAAGCGAGGCAGCAACAGCGAACAAAATGACCTTCGTGCAGTGCATCGCTTCAGGGCAAACCGTGTGGCGAGAACGGAGCAAGTAGAAAGGTATAAGCCACCGTCGCACCTAGACGGCCTCCTCAACCCCCGACGCAGATCACTTTCAAGATGGGGCACGTGCGGCCGCGCATTGCGCAGTTGCTGTGCTTCCCCCCTCCCTCCCCTCCCACCGGCCGCCATGTGCGCCACGAAGTACGGTGCGTTTCCTCCTCACTTTCCACCCTCGAATGCTGAGATTGAGCCACAATTGTCGGCGCCGACGGCAAAAATGCGCCTGCAGTGTCCATATGATTGCTATCACAATTATAGTCAGAGACACACGGTACAATTCGGCGTCCAATACAATCGTACCCGCCGGACACCCTATCGGAAGTCACATCGTACCGTACGTGTCTCTCCTACTTCGTGGCAGCAAGTTCAGAGTGCATTCATTATGCGAGGAAAAGAAGAACAACTTCTTGATTGGATACCATTATAACATTATGCTCATTTCTATGAAAGTTGTTATTATATTATTACGCATTTTTTTCTTTATTATTGTGCTTAATTGAGTTGTATTTATGAGCATGTATCGCACAGATTTCTTGCATGTACTGCTAGCAGGCATTGAGACACTGCTTCATTCTCGTCACCCTCATTGTGTGTAAAGAGCCGGAATAAAATGATCGCTCGATGTCTTACCTCTCGGGGCACAGAACTTGGGAACGGGTGAAATCTCCATTGCGAATGCACTCCTCGCAGAAGAAGTTTGAGCGCAGCTGCAGGCATACGCGACAGCTCATTGAAGCGCCACTGGAGCTGCGGCTGCTCTCCGACGACGAGCTGGGCACAGGGAACTCGCGCGGAGCACCCACGGCACTCAGCTCCAGCATGTCCATTGCGCTCGACTGTCACACCATGTCCGCACCTCGCAACAAGGGCACACTGCACCAGCAGACCACGACATGCACGCAGTGAAGAACACTTCCTTTTAAAGCGTACCATCCTTTTCCAAGTCGGCTCAGTTTTTGTCATGCATCTCAATTGTCGTCGCGGGCCAACCCCTAAGAGAGCGCAATCTAAAAAAGCAGCCAGTAAAAAGAAGGAAGCCGCGGCCTGGATAGTCACTGTACACGACTTCTGCCAAAACTAAATTTCAAGCTTTGAATGAATGAATTCTGGGGTTTTACGTGCCAAAACCACGATCTGATTATGAGGCACGCCACAGTGGGGGACTCCGGCAATTTTGATCACCAAGGGGATCTTTAACGTGCCCCCAATGCACGGGACACGGACATTTTTGGATTTCGCCCCCCATCGAAATGCGGCCGCCGTGACCGGGACTTAATCCCACGACCTCGTGCAGCAGCACAACACCATAGCTGCTAAGCCTCCGCGGTGGGCAAATTTCAAGCTTTGTGCTTCAAAAGAAAGTGCGTAGAACTGAACCCATGACATCATTGCACCTCTTGGAAGTTGCTTTACGTCAAAGGCCGGGCACCCCGCTGCTCCAAATTTGAGATTGCACTGGCAATAGTGCAAAGGTACGCTCGAGTATGGTCTCACACTGCTCGGGTTGCCCCTACAATGCTCAAGAATGCTCATGCCATACATATACAGGGTGTCCCAGCTATCACGCAGCACGATTTAAAAAAAGAGGAAAGGCGTTACGCGAAGCAAACCTAGTGTGTATTGTTTCCAATACAGTGGAGTAGCTGCCAGTAATTTTTTCGTTACTGAGATTTAATTAGATAATTGTAATCAATTATCTAACTCGAGAAGTACTGTCCTAATTATCAAAGTGTCAATGAGAAAATTGTAGAGCAACAGAAAAACCTCCCAATACAGCTTTCCGTTGCTCAATACGTGCTACATAAGTATTTTTCCGAGTGTGAAAGAAGCCCGCGAATACATGCAGAATTGCTGCGTGACTGGGCGCTCGAGGCACTTTGCGTGTATTCGCGGGCTTCTTTCACGCTCGGAAAAACACTTATGTAGCATGTATTGAGCAACGGAAAGCTGTATCGGGAGGTTTTTCTGTTGCTCTACAATTTTCTCATTGACACTTTGATAATTAGGACAGTACTTCTCAAGTTAGATAATTGATTACAATTACCTAATTAAATCTCAGTAACGAAAAAATTACTGACAGCTACTCCACTGTACTGGAAATAATACGCACTAGGTTTGCTTCGCGTAACACCGGTCCTCCTTTTTTAAATTGTGCTGCGTGATAGCTGGGACACCCTGTATACATATGTGTGTGTATGTATACATAGACAGACCCACGGGACAGACACATCACATAAGCGGCAATCGTTTGCTGCACAAGACTTGTATGATTCATAACCATTCTCTACCAATGCTTCGCATTACATTTCATTTCACAGATGTCAACTTAAGTGGAGTCTAATGTTTTGCTTCTGTTGCACACACAGATGTTCACATTTCTGCTTAGAGCACATGATTGGGGGCACTTGCTGAAGTCCTCGAATGTTTGAGGAAAGCACCTATTTTTCAGTTATTATTTTCGGTAAAAATGTTTTGTTTCTGTACTTGTCGGCGAAACCGAAGCGCATTCTTTGAGGAAGCTGCTACAAGGCTGTCCACCGCGGCTGGTGCTACAAAGCTGTCTACCGCGGTACAAGGCTGGTACCGCGGCTAACACACGGCAACGGTGGCTGAAGAGGGGGAGGGGGGGAAAGGGTCGCAGTGGTGGCAAAGTCGGTAGTGCAGCCGCCCCTCTCTGTTTATCGGGTGCTGACTGTCGGGTGTGGCGTCCTCTGCTCTTGTGTGATGCTCCGGGTCGCTTACACGGCGGTCCGCTCGGCTAATGTACTCAGCGCCGTAGGACATGGGCACGGAAAGATCTGCTCAGTCTTGTTTCACACGGTGAGCAGTTATTGACAAGTTTCCTAGCGCAGCAGGGTGGCGGGAGCCCTGCTCAACCCCCCCCCCCCCCCCGCCATCAATGTTCCGGGGGGGGGGGGGGGGAGGCGCCTCGGGGCTCCCCCCTGGCTGCGGGCCTGGTTTGCATCCTTCACTTTGTCAAACGATTCTCACTATGCTGCGTTACATTTATCAAACGAACCCTTAACCTTCCTGTTCTTTCGTCTCACCGCAAGTGTTCCAGTCTGTCCTTTTTTTCACAAAGTTTTTCATTTCACACCCCTCTTATAAGAAACTCTTTTTGTCCCTCATCTAATATTTTATTGCGCACTAACCACAACCTGAAAGTTGGGGTCCGAATGTGCTATACAAACTTTTGCAGCAACTCCTTCATCCCTAGGACAAGCATGGACTGGAATCACCTCGCCAGATAAGTTGCACTAATCACCGACACAAACAACTTGAAGACACTGTACTTTTTTTTTTCATACTTTATTTACGACATACTTTACAATATACGAAAGCATTACTTTAGCTGATATTTAGCTGATTTAGCTGAATCACTTTAGCTGATATTCTTACTGCATCTTGTTTTCTACCCTTGCTTCTTTCTGTAATGCCTTCGGGCCTTGAAAGTATGTGAAATGAACAAATGTGTACACCAGGGGATAACATGTGTTGTGTAGGCAGAATCACATCACGTGAAGAAGCAAGCGACACCCATCAATAAAATTGTCAGCTTTTATGCTGATGTCGGCTGGAATTATCGAGCCAATTTTTCTAGCTAGATGAGTGTCGCTTACTTGTGCACGTGATGTGGCTCTGCCTACAAGGCACCTGTTGGCCCCTGGTGTATATATAAACACACTTCCGTGCAATAAAATGTTCGGCACCATCCCGTTTTTCTGCGTCATCTCAGTCCTGTTCTTGCACCGTATTTTTAAGCATGCACCATGTTCGACAAGCCCTGCTTGAAAAGAATATTTTGAGCACTTTTATGCGCTTCATCTTCCTTGTCTGTACACTCTCATCGTCATCCCTTCTTGCTTGCTTCTTCGCTGAACTCCGCTACAGGTTGTAAAATAAGAGCGTGCCAGCTGAACGATACTTTTACAATACACTTGCCACTACTTTACTTTTGTTCAAGTTTACCAAAAAGATGTCATTTTTTTGTCTGCAGCATTAAGAAAATCACACCATATTTTTTGTTCACTTCCAGACAAAAAGCACCTTCATACATGTGCCTCGCTGTTGGAAATTAGAACTGTCATATGCTGTGGATGGGTTTTGCAGCCTGTCTACAGCTAAAAGCCAGGAGGAAGAACAATCCAGACCGAAATATGCAATCTGGTTGCATAATCTAAGCGGCAATAAGGTCAGCAGTCAGTAATATATCCTTTACAATAACTAGAATAAAGGTGAATGTCACTGTAATCAGAAAGAAGCGAGCTGATAGATTACACTGCTGTCACAAGGGCCACTTCAAAGGCCCTCGAACCGATAGTCTTTCGACTTAATGGAGAATTGGGTGCTGGTACGTCGGCAGATTCACAGATTCGATGGCCATTGAGTCAAAAGTCAATAGACTTGACAGAGTTTCATGTAACTCTGTCGAAGTCTCAAAGGCCTTCTAGTAGCGGTCATGTGCCCTCTCGTAATTGCATTTTCGAACGAACCCAAAAAAAGAAATGTTTGGCATCATAACATTTACAAGAAATGATCAGCATCAAGCTAAAGATGATAATTTATATATGCGCCAATATTGCTGCAAATTATGTTTTTTTTTTTTTTTTGACCCATCACACCACTCGTTTGTAATGTGGAACAAGTGGGCTCTCGATGGCTGTCGAAAAATGATATGGTACTAACACAACTTCATTGAGTTTGACAAAGCTGGGCAGTTTCGAAGGCCCTTGACTCAAGGCCCTTCAAAACATGCCTGTGCGACTCGGATATTAGAAACATGAAAACGGTAGCTTTGAGATAGCACAAATTAGGATGCAATAAGGAGCCCACAAGGTCTGTCTAAATGAGGCCTGGCTGCATCACATTAGCATTTTGTTTTTCCTGCCTTGGAAAATGAAACGGACCAGGCCGCTCAGAATAGGACGATACGTATCCTGTTCTAAATCTCTAGCTTCCTACTAAATAGTGCCGAAACAAGGCATGTAGTAGTTCCAATAAGCACGATCGCGCGGTCCTTCATCGCGGTTATTTACACGAACCGATGTTTATTTATTGGTCAGCACGCTCTCGTTTCACTTACATTGTTGGCGCGGTCTCGGGCCATGCATTTTGTACTCGTATTAACAACTCATGCTGTTAGCCGATTTAATTGGTTGCTACAGTTGTAAAATGTGTGCGAATGAAATCCAACGGGACACAAAGACAGTGACACCACAAACGCTGACATCACACGCACAGTTTTGCTACCTCGACGATCACTTCAAACATGCGTCACGTCGTGCGCTTTCAGCTGTTCGTACCGTGGCGGTGTGCTGCACTAGCAGGGAGCACCTGACATTCCTGCAGGATACAGACCTCAATGAAGCTGCCTTGAATTCGCGTTCAGTGTGCTTCGCGCGCGTTTTCTGAACTTGACCCCTGATCAGACGTTACGCTTGGAATAGCATACCAGGCTCCCGTATTCATGAAGCTCTGTCTACCTACAAGACATGCTCGCCTGTATGACTTGCGAGGAAAGTGGCAACCTTGACATTGACGGCCGAGCAGCGAAGCACGAACGGCGACAACATATCTGATATCTAGCAGATGGCTAGCCTGGACACAACTAGCGTTTCCCTCGGGCCACGCAAGACGGTCGCTAACTGGCTTCCTCATACAAGGTCAAGCCGTGAACAACTGTTGGAAGCCTTTGTCACTGCTACGACAGAACGTAAACAAAAGCAACGCGGCCTCAGAGTTTGGCGCTCGGGTATCAAGTAACTGCGCGCACCATGCGTACGGAAAACACCCACCGGTGCAGGAAAGCGAACCCTCAATCGTGGTACCACCCGTGTCACAAAAGATTTGCACCTCTACAGAGACCAACCCTCCAAGCACCTGGAAACACCGAACAGCTGAGCAACACTCCACCAGCGATGCATGCGACTGCGGATTGGATTTGACTTCTGACTGCGTACACAAGTGCCATCATCATGGCAATCATGAAAGTGTGACGTCATGTCATAAGGACTGCGTACTCGTATTAATGATCGCACAAAGATTTTGAAGTAAGCTTTTCAATTCAATCCCAGTAAGAGCTCGTCTTTTCTGCCCATCGCAGCTACTTTTCTGACGGCGAGTAGCGACAGTTCTCAATACACTGAAGCACAACTGGTCCAGCTCAAGCCACCAAAGCATAGGCTTCGAGATTACAAATTATTTAGTAATCTCGGAGGCAGCTATAAACTTTGACTGTTTTCTTATCTGCCGGGATCCACTTTGCAGCATTGCGGAGCCCTCTCGAGATTGGAGCCAGAGAAAGCCTGCTCCATTCGAACGTGCTCCATTCGAACAACATATTTTCTCCCTGCTGCTCCCAGCGCAATCGGAGAACCCACGCGATCGAGTTTCTATCGGATCTAGTAGGTCGCGCTTCCAGATTGAAGGTGGGAGCATGGAGCGCGCCACTATGAGCGAAGAACCTTTCTAACCTCTATAGTGTTACGATCACGGTGGTGGTTCCGAGCGCTTGATTTGAACCTGCCGAATGCAATTCGCACCACTAGAGTGCTCGAAATCGATCAGTCGAATGTACTATTATATAGATGCATGGTGTTTGATATAATATTATGAGAGCTTGGATTGTGAGACGTTGATGGAAGTGAAATGGCCATAATTTATAATAATAGAATCCAGCACGTTGTACGCGATTTAAGTAGGAATTATAATTTTACGTTGGCAAAGAAAGTCTTAAAAACTAGGAAACCTACATGCAAAGCTCTGTTTAGGGTGGTGACAACACCAAAATTTCGACCGCTATTTACCGCCAAATTTGGTGGGTAGCCATTTTGGGCCCCTATTTCGCTAAAAATCACGGCGCATCCCTGCTTTTTTTTTTTTTCTGTCATGCTCTGATGTACCCATGTTGGCACGCGATCTATTAAACTTCCTTAATTTAGTTTTGCACCGATTTGCACATGGAACCTGCATACATCAACATACTAACTGCCGCATGCTGTAGGGGCACGCTGTAAACGAGAGTGTACTAGAATTGTCTAGTACAGCCTACCCATGCTGTAGGCGCCCGCCCCTTCAATTTGTGACTTACCGAATGAACAAGAAAATCTACAAAGTCATGTCGGCATCCGCTGTGCACTAAGCAGCCAGCAACACGAAAGAAAATCGCGTAACTTACATTCGCGGCTTGTCACAGAATACGAGCTTCGCGCGTTGCATTTGGCTCTTTAATTCTAGCAAAATGTACATATTTGTAGCGTTCCTTGTAAACGCAACTAAAGGAAACACATAGCTTAATATTGACGGATGGTTTCCGCCATATTATTCTTAAACTGCTTGCTTGCTTGCCTTCAAAAGTGGCTCGTACCCAATATGAGGGGGGGGGGGGGGGGGGGATTGGCGAAGAATCGGGTGATTGAAGGAAAACAATTATCGGAGTCTATACTCGCGGACAACTTTCTGTGGCAATGAAGGGAAAGCTACGGGCGCGTGGATGCTGCACATGTGTTACCGCGCCAAGTAGTCCGGCAGCGTTTGACAGTGCTTTTGGTTGCTCGGAACAGACGCTAAATCGACGCAACTTCCACGTGCGACGATTTCGCGTTTGCCCAGACGCGGAAGGGAAAAGCCGCAAAATGAGTAAACTTTTACACTCAGTGGTGTGTTCTGTCTTATTTAACTGTTGCTAATAAGCTGTTTATGTTTACTCTTCGCCAACATAAACCAACGTGGATTAAAACACGGGACTCTTTTCAGAAGCACCCTCACTTGTGAGCGCTTTGCCTCCGTAGCTTTCCCTTCATTGCCACAGAAAGTTGTCCGCGAGTATAATAAGGATCACTTTCTAAAACTGCCCTCCTCGTCCTCCTCTTCCTTCGTCCCCTTTGTTCTTCCTCTTCTTTCGTGGCCTAAATGCGGCACGCTTCACCCTTCCTGGCTCCATTTGTTCACACCTCCTGGTGTGGTACTTGAACATTTCCGATGGAGGCACATTCCTCTTTACCAGAGGCTCTCAGATAACATATTGTCTTGAAGATGCCGTGCTGTGTCTTTACCACAGGAAAGGGTATGTGAAGTTTCACATTTGAAATCCCAACACCTTTTCTTATTAGGACCTTGTCATTAACCTCTATGTGTGATATTTCGTTGTTGCGTCTTCTGTCAAAACGATAAGTAACACCAGAACAAGGTGAGAGCAGGAGCCAACGTTTCGTCAAGTGGACTTGTCTTCTTCAAGGCGACATATGCCGAATCGCCATTTCCCGCATTCCCCTTGTTTTCCCTGGTCTTCTGTCAAAGTTTCTCTTCATGCGTTGTTTGTAGATACCCTCCTCCTGCGCGCTTTTCTTTGTTTCGGTAAGTTGAAGCTTGCCAACGATACCCAGTTCGCGATCCGCAGGAAGTGTCGGCATGACTCCTGAGGCGGCAAAAAGGGGGCTGCACCCAAGCCACTTGTGTATGAACGGTTATGGTGCCTCACAGAAGCCTCTAGGCAGCATTTCTACCCACCTGCAAACTTTGGGTACATCTTAAAAATTGCTTCACATCTCGGATGGCACGCTCCACAAGGCCGTTTGCGGCGGGGTGGTAGGGCGAGCAAAATTTGGTAGTCATGCCATGATCTAGAGTTCACTTCGCTAATTTAGCACTACGGAAGGCAGGTCCATTGTCACACACAATGGTCTTCGTGTGTCTAAAGCATTCGGCTTGAAGAAGAGCAATGATGGTGTGGGCGTCTTTCTTTCCTGCCTTAGCCGTAATCATTCTGGCTTGAAGAAGAGCAATGGTGGTGTGGGCGTCTTTATTTCCTGCCTTAGCCGTAATCATTCTGGCGCATTCGTCTATGCAAAGTAGAAACGCTTGCGTTTTCCTTACACCTTCACCCGCTTTGTTTCGCTCCGCAAAATCCAAGTGAACGACTTCAAAGGGTACTCGCGAATGCTGTGGGATTATCATGATGTCTGTCGCCTGTCTGTAGTTTACTTTGTTTACTTGACATGTGCGACATGCCCGTACGTATTTGCTAATGTCTTCTTTCATACTTGGCCATGTAAACCGCTTCAGTAGTTTGTTGTATATGCGCCAAAACCCATCATATCCACCTGACTCTGGAGTATCATGGTAAAGATGAAGGATCTTCAGAGCCATTGTCGGTGGCATGTGGTACTTTCCATCGAACTCTTTCATTTCTTCTGTGCCTTCCTGCAGCTTCACGTAATTTATCTGCTCCGGGTGTTTGCTTGTTTCGGAGACGAGTAACCTCGACATGGCATCTGCATCGGTGAGCAATCGGTGAGCAGCGGACTAGGACATTGCGAAATTACAATGCGTCCTCGTAATTGTGCCGTACCAATGTGTGTCAATGCCTGATGGTCAGTGAAAAGTGTGAATTTTGCTCCTCCTAGTTAAGTTCGCAAATACTGAACAGCTTTCAATATGGCCAGTGCTTTTTTTTTTTTGGTGGTGGTGTAATTCACTTCTGCAGTCTTCAATGTATAGCTGTAGTATCCCACCACATGGTGCCTTTGGTGGTCAGGTTGGTTTAAGAGTTTCTGGTAGAGCACTGCCCCAGTTTCATGATGCGATGCATCAGTGTTCAACACAAACGGTAGAGAGAAGTCAGGAATGCGGAGAATAGGGTCGGCTGATAAAAGCCTTACTAGTTCACGGTAGGCACATTCACACTTGTCATTTCACAGGAATGATACGCCTGTCTGCATCAGTCGTGTGAGGCATCGTGTCTTGAATGCATAGTTTCTTATAAAGGCCCTAAAGTGTTCAGAAAGGCACAGGAAGACACGAAGGGAATGTTCGTCATAAGGCTTTGTAGCGCCCCTTGCCTCGGGCCCCGGCCGCAGGGCACACCTCGCTCCGCGTGCAGCGCCCGTAAAGGGAGAGGAAGTTAGCTCCCGGCCGCGCAGCGTGTGCAGCGCGATATATAAAGAAAAAGAACAGTTAAAAACGCAACGCTGTCGGAGCCTACTGCCGCCTAATACTTGGCCTATCTTCCTCAGTGGATACGAACCATGATAGAGGTTCATCATCATCATCATCATCATCATCATCATCATCATCATCATCATCAGCTGGGTCTTCCTCGCATTAGCTCCGACAGCTTTGGTAGAGTGACCTAGAATGTTCTGTACACTCTAGCTTTGGCGACCCCAAAGAGAACACGCAGCTCCAACCCTCCGACATGGATCCTGCCGGCTCTTCCGCTCTTCCTGGTGGTGCAGACGCCCAGGGGGACGCCCGACCTGGCGGTGCTGCGGTGGCCGCGTTCCAACATACAAACCTGCCACCATTTTGGCTCAACAGCCTGTTATATATTTATTAACAAGCCGCTAGCTTGCGGCAGACCAAGGTTACATAATGTAGTTCGTGACACAACTTCGCCAGGAAGGCTTAGGCGAGGCTCTGTCCGCCATACCGGCCACAGGAGTGCCAGTTGCCCGCAGTCTGCACTTCAGCACACAGGGTTGCCAACACAACACTCTTCCCCCCCCCCCTAGCTAACGTAGTCCTTCAGGTAGCTAGGTCGTCGTCTGATGCACTGAGGGCGGCCACGCTGCTCGGTGGGCTACACCGGGGTTGAGACAGGGGGTGATGAGGGCGTGGCAGGTGGTGATGCGGGTGACTCAGCCACTGGTTCTTCCGTGGTGTCCGCGGTGTCGACAACCTCAGCTGGCTGAGTTCGTCCCTCAGGATCGTCAGGAGGGGTTGTAGGCTGTGGTGGTTGGTCAATGGTTTCATTTGGCAACACCATTACAGGTTGATCAGAACATTCGTTCCACTCTCTGCTTCTTATCTGATCGACATGATGCTTCCAAAGACGACCGTCTATCGTACGAACCTTATACGACAAAGGTCCACTGATGTCGCATACAACACCAGGCAGCCACCTTGGACCCTCTAGGTAATTTCGGACGAACACGGGCTTTTGACACTCAAAGTATCGCACTTTCTGGTTGCTTTGCTGAGGGAGTTTTTTCTGTTTATCCATCATCTCCCCCAGCAGGTCTGGGTGCAGCTTGTCTAGCGCAGTGTGGAGTCTTCTGCCCATCAGCATTTCAGCAGGACTCTTGCCTGTTGTTGAGTGTGGCAGAACATGTTGGCTTAACAAGAAACGAGCCAGTTTAGTGTCCATGTCTCCACCATTCATGCGTCTCAGAACCTGCTTTGTTTCCTGCACCATGCGTTCAACCTGACCATTGGAAGATGGGTGGTAAGGTGCCACTCGGACATGTCGAATCTGGTTGTCGCGCATGAACACTTGAAACTCCTCCGAACAAAATGCTGTTCCATTGTCCGACACGATGGTGTCCGGAACACCATGTACTGCAAACAATGCACGTAACTTGCGGCACATAGTTGCCGATGACATGGATTTCAGTGGAAGCACTTCCAACCATTTGGAGTGCGCGTCGACCACTAGGAGGAAAACAGTCCCTTGGAATGGGCCTGCAAAGTCAATATGGATCCTCGACCATGGGTTCTTTGCATACTCCCAGGGATGCAGCCTTGCACGTGGTGGTTCTGGCCTTGTCTCTTGGCAGCGCTGACAAGCTCGGACGTTTTTCTCGATGTCTCCGTCGATTCCTGGCCACCAGACCGTGCTCCTCGCCAAAGCTTTCATGCGCACAATACCAGGATGTGTGCTGTGCAGCTACTCTAAAACATGACTTCTTGCTTGGTTCGGAACAACCACCCTGCAGCCCCACAGAAGACAGCCACGGTACTCTGAAACTTCGTGCTGCCGACGAACAAATGGCTTGAATTCCTCCTCCAGTTTTCTATGAGGCCAACCATTCACGACCCAACTTTGAACTCTAGCTAAGGTTGGGTCGCTACGTGTGCACTGGGCGATCCTGTGGGCGTCCCAAGCAATGTCTGGCGCTGACTCCAGCATTCGCACTTCGCCCAGTTTTTTATCAGTTAAGCTAGTGTCTGTTGCTGCAGGTAGTCGACAAAGGGCATCTGCATTTGTGAGGCTTCGTGCGGGCCTATACTCTAATTCATAGTCATAGACAGAGAACATTAGTGACCATCGTAACATCCTTGGTGACAAAACTTGGGGCATTGGTTTTGCATGGTGCAATATCCCCAGCAGAGGCTTATGATCAGTCACAATGTGAAAATGACGGCCATAGATAAACTTCTGGAACTTCTTAATGCCAAAACCTATAGCCAAGGCCTGTCGGTCCGTCTGTGCATAGTTCCTCTCTGCAGCTGTCATTGTTCGAGAGCCATAGGCTATTGGTACCTCATAGCCATTATCGTCAACCTGGCTCAACACTGCCCCAAGCCCGTAAGGTGAAGCGTCGCAGGCCAGTATTAGTGGCTTCTGGACACTGTAATGGGCAAGGACAGTTGGCGATTGCAGCAGCTGCTTAGCTTGACGAAAAGCTTCTGCCTCTCGTTTTGTCCACTTCCAGCTGCTACTGTTATCAAGCAGCCTGTGCAAGGGTTCTAGTGTGTGCGCAGCTCCACACAGGAACCTGTTGTAGAAGTTCAAAGCTCCCAGAAAGGCCTGCAGTTCCTTTTCACACTTTGGTTCAGGTGCTTCATGTAGAGCCCTCACCTTGTCATCAGTTGGTTGGATGCCTGCCCCGCTGACTTTATATCCCAGAAACTCAACTTCATCCATTCCAAAAGCACATTTCTCTTGATTTAGTCGCACTCCATCGTTCCGTATGCGTTGCAGCACTGCTTCCAGACGCGCGTTATGCTGCTCTTCGTTCTTGCCGCCTACCAAAATGTCATCTAAATACACTTGCACACCTTCGGATACCTTGAAGTAGCTCTTCCATGTACCGCTGAAATATGGCCACAGCTACTGCTACTCCGAACTGCCGACGCGTTACTCGAAAGAGTCCTCGATGTGTTGACATTGTCAAAACGTCAGCAGTCTTGTTGTCCACGACAAGTTGCTGATATGCTTGATCGAAATCAAGCTTTCAGAATTTGGAGCAACCAGCCAGCTTTGCGAGCAACTCTTCCGGTGTAGGCAACGGATAAGTCTCCCAATGAATGACAGGATTCAAGGTACTCTTATAGTCCCCAGAAATTCGTATACTGCCATCCTTCTTGACTACCGGAACTATAGGTGTGGCCCACTCGGAATGTCGGACAGGCTCTAGAATTCCTTGTCCTATGAGCTTGTTCAGGGCCTCATCCACCCGTGGAAGCAGAGCGAAAGGAACTGGCCGGGGTTTGTAAAATCTGGGTTGTGCGTGGGGTTGCACTTCCACCCGTACTGGTGGCCCTTGGCTCTTCCCGAGACCAGGTTGAAAAACCTTCGAGTGCTTCTTTAGCACACTAGTGAGTGATGGGCTCTGGCTCACCTTGTCCATTCTCAGCTGATTGACCTTCAGCTCAATCCTGAGAGCCTTAAACCAGTCCCGGCCCAGCAAGTTCACACCTGCTCCCTTGACCACGACCAGACGTAGCTGCTCCTGCCTGCCCCTGTAGTTGACTTGGACTGTCACCGAGCCTAGCACCTTCAGTTGCTGCTGGTTGTAAGTACGAAGTTGCAAGTCACAATGCTGGAGCTTGTGCTTGGATACCCGCAGTCGCCGCAGAGTCCTCTCGTTGACAACGGAACATACAGCTCCGGAATCAACTTCCATCTCGAGGGGCTGTCCATTCACTTCAACAGTGACGTGGAACGCGGGTTCCTCCCAAGCTATTTGGAAGACCCCGTACAAGTTCGTTGTCCCGTCACCGCGGCACTGACCCTGGTTGCTGCCTTCCGTCCGGGGCGCTGTCGCAGAGCGCTGAGCTTTCCGCCGACAAGCCTTCACAATATGTCCACGTTGCTTGCAATAGTGACATTGCACGTGCCGAAATGGACATGCGTCTGGCGCATGCCGTCCTCCGCAACGAAAACACTTGCTACTGGACTGCTGCTTGCTGTCTGGTTCAGGCTTCAGTGTATCACGCTTAGCTGTCGCCGCCTTCTGAACGCGGCATAACTCCGCCGGCGCCGCCCCTCGAATTTTCTCGGTCTCTCGGTGGGCATATTCTGCCGCCAATGCTTTTTGCTGGGCTACCGCAAAGGTTAATTCGGGCTCTGAGAGGAGCCATCGTTGTAAGGCGTCATCCCGGAGGCCACAGACCAACCTGTCGCGGAGAATATCTTCTAAGGTATAGTTCCAAAGTTGCAGTGCTCCGACAATCGACGAAGCTCGGCGATATAATCAGCGATGCTCTCGCCTGGCCGCTGGTCACGCTTGCCAAACTGGAATCTTTGCACAGTGACGGAATGCTTAGGGTTGAAATGCGCCGACAGCTTCTGAACGATATCGGCGTAACTCGTCGCTGACGGCAGAGCTGGCGAGCACAGGGAACGAATGACGGCGTACGTCGCCGGTCCACAAACTGTGCACAACATGGCACTCTTCTTGTCTTCCGTGGTTATGTCATTCGCTTCGAAGTAAAATTCGAGCCTTTCGACGTACGAAGACCATGCCGCCTCACCGGAGCTTGTTGGTGTAAATTCTCCCACGGAGCCCAACGTTGGCGTCGTCGCTGCTGCCATATCCGTGGTTTCGCCTCGTCGCCAATTGTTATATATTTATTAACAAGCCGCTAGCTTGCGGCAGACCAAGGTTACATAATGTAGTTCGTGACACAACTTCGCCAGAAAGGCTTAGGCGAGGCTCTGTCCGCCATACCGGCCACAGGAGTGCTGGTTGCCAGTTGCCCGCAGTCTGCACTTCAGCACACAGGGTTGGTGCTGGAGTCAGCGCCAGAAATTGTTTGGGACGCCCACAAGATCGCCCAGTGCATACGGAGTGGCGGGCCACAGGGTGCTCCGGTGGCCGCGTTCCAACATACAAACATGCCGCCATTTTGGCTCAACAGCCCCAGCACCTGGCTCCTGTAGGTCGAGGCGCACTTCCCTCTATGGCAAATCACCAGCCAACAGACCAAGTTCTTACGCCTGGTGTCCTCCTTACCTCCGGACAGTCGCCGAGGACTTGGCGGATGTTATCACCTCGCCGGACCCGACCCATCCCTTCGACACGTTGACGGCGGCTATCATTTCCCGCAAGTCCGAGCACAGCAGACTCCAGCAGTTCCTCACAGCTACAGAACTCGGTGACAGGCACCCTTCACAGCTCCTTCGACGCATGCGCCAGCTTCTTGGCGGAGTCTCCGCCTTTGAACAGGACAAGCTGCTGCGTGAGTTGTCCCTCCAGCGTCTCCCGCAGAACACTGATCCGAGTCCTCGCGGCTGCGGGTGATGTGCCATTAGATAAGCTCGCCGAACTGTCTGACCGAGTTTCGGACTACTCGCGGGCCCCTAGCGTTAGCGCCGTTGCCACTCCGCCTCCGGTTACTGCCGCACCCCCTACGCTCGCGAGCATAGAGGACCGTATGAACGCTCTTGTCAGACGTCTCGATGACCTCGCGCCCTTGTTACGCCGATCTTCGTCGAGGTTCCGGTCTCGCAGCCGCTCCCCGGCGCCCCCGCGCTCTCCGGAGCTTCAACCACCCGACGCGCGAAGATACAGCTCGTCTTCGGCTGTGTGTTGGCACCACCGCGTATTCAGCACCGCTGCTCGCAAGTGCACCCGTCCGTGCTCCTGGTCGGCCGAAATGCTGCTACCGGCCACTGACGGCGGCAAGTGGTACTGGTCGAAGGACATGCCGCCTATTCTACGTTTCTGACAAGATCAGTGGCACTTGCTTCCTTCTCGACACAAGAGCCCAGGTTAGCGTCACACCGGCCTATTATGCAAATCACCGTCGCTCCAAGCGATAAACAACTCCGCCATCCGAACATACGGCCAACGGTCTCTTACACCTAACCTTGGATTGCGCCGTACGTTTCGCTGGATTTCCAACCTCGCTGATGTCTCGCAAGCTGTTCTCGGCGCTGACTTCCTGAGTTTCTTCAACCTTGCGGCAGACATGCATGCTCATCGCCTCATTGATCTCAGCACGCGCCTCTCCATCCACGGCGTACTGTGCACCGCCTCGCAGACGGGACTTCGAGCTCTCGCGCCCGCTTCGCTGTACGCAAAAATCCTCGCTGATTTTTGCTATCTTATGAAGCCGCATACCAGAGAGTCACCGGTGAAGTACTCGATCCCTCACCACATCGTGACCACTAGACCTCCCGTGTTTACTCGGCCACGTGGACTATCTGGAGACCACCTCCCCTTTGCTCGCCGCGAGTTGAACACATGCTTGAACTCGGCATTGTGCGACCTTCCTCAAGCAACTGGGCATCGCCACTCCACATGGTGCCAAAGAAAGATCCTGGCGACTGGAGACCTTGTGGGGATTACCGCGCTCTCAACGCCCGCGCCTTACCAAACCACTATCCACTTCCTCCCATAAAAGACTTCACATCTAATTTGGCTGGGTGCACCATCTTCTCTAAGATTGACTTAGTGAAAGATTATCAAATTCCTGTGGAGACCGCTGACGTTCCGAAGACGGCCATATACCCTGCCTTTCGGCCTTTTCGAGTATGTGAGGACACCTTTTGGATTGTGCAACGCTGCACAGATTTTTCAGCGCACTGTCAACGAGGTCACACGAAGTCTACTTCGTGTTCGCTTACCTTGATGATCTCCTCGTCGCAAGCTCCTCCGGCCCCTAGCATGAAGCTCACCTGCGCGCCCTTTTCCACCGACTTGATGATTACACCCTCGTCATTAATCCGAACAAGTGACTCTTCGGCGTCGTTACCATCGAGTTCTTAGTCCACCTTGTCACTGCACAAGGTATCCGGCCTCTCGCCAGCAAAGTGAAGGCAATTCAAGACTTCCCCCCACTCCCGACTTCACTAAAAAAGCTCAGAGAATATCTGGGCCTACTGAACTTTCACCGCCGCTTTCTTCCGAAATGTGCCACTTTCCTGAAGCCTCTGGCCGACCTACTGGATATCAAGAAAGAGCCGGCTACGCCACTTGAGTGGACTGAGGACGCTGCATCTGCCTTCGCTACTGCCAGGAGGGCGCTGGCAGACGCCACCATGCTCATACATCCCATTCCTGATGCCCTACTTTGTCTCATCACCGATGCATCGAGTGTGGCAGTCGGCGCAGTTCTTGAGCAGCACGTACCTGGTTAGCAGCCTCTTGTTTTTTCTCGCAAAAACTGAAGCCACCTGAAGCTAAATAAAGCACATTCGGCCGAGAACTCCTTGCAGTGTACCTCGCCATCAAACATTTTCGCCACTTTCTGGAGGACCGGGACTTCACGTCGTCACAGACCATACGCCCCTGAAGTTTGCCTTCCTTCGGAATCGCAGCAAATACACTGCACGGGAGATCCGTCAACTGTGCTTTATCTCCGAGTTTACAGGAAATCTCCGTCACGTGCATAGGCCGGAAAATGCTACCGCTGATGCACTCTCCCGCGTCGATGCCCTGGCGGCCCAACCACCACTAGACATGGATGAGCTAGCAGCCGCCCAGCGCAATGACCCTGAGCTGCATCGCCTTCGTTCCTCATCCACGTCCCAGTACTTTACTGAGTGCCCGCTTCCGTCTTCTTCCTCGTTGATAACGCGCCAGACATCCACTGGTGTTCCTCGACTCTTCGTGCCTTTGGCTTTTCGTCGCACAATTTTTGATCAAGTTTACAACATGAGCCACCCTGGTATTCATGCGACCCAGAAGCTAGTCACGACTCGCTTCCTTTGGCCAAGCATCAATGCAGACGTCCGTCGCTGGGCGCGAACCTGCCTTCAAAGCCAGCGTGTTAAAGTTCACCGCCATACCGTCTCGTCTAACTCCCCATTTCGGCCTCCAGACGTGAGGTTTTCCCACGTCCACCTCGACATAGTCGGCCCTCTCCCGTCATCACGTGAGGCCTGTTACCTGCTCACATGTGTGGATCGCTTCACCCGATGGCCAAAGGCGTTTCCAAATACTGACACTACGGCAGAGACAGTTTCTACGGCTTTCATGAGCGCCCGGGTGTCGCGTTTCGGATGCCCTTCTGTCGCCACCACCGACCAAAGCCGCCAGTTTCAATCGGCCCCATTTACCGCGCTTGCCAACATCCTAGGCGTTCGACACATCCATACGACCGCCTACCATCCTTCCGCGAATGGCATGGTGGAACGACTTCATCGACAACTGAAGGCTGCCCTCACCACTTATCAACCAAGGAAACGTTGGCTCGTCCACCTTAGCTCCCTTCGTCATTCTGGGTACCCGATCAGCACTGAAGGCTGACCTAGGTTGTTTTTCGGCTGAACTCGTTTATGGCGACCCCTTGCGCCTTCCCGGAGAATCCTTCGTGCCGTCGTCGCCACCTTGCACCCATGCATGATGCTTCCACCTACATCCGGGAGCTGCGTGCCACGTTTCGTGACCTCACTCC
The DNA here is from genome assembly GCF_013339745.2 of Dermacentor silvarum. Lineage (NCBI taxonomy): Eukaryota > Metazoa > Arthropoda > Arachnida > Ixodida > Ixodidae > Dermacentor > Dermacentor silvarum. The sequence goes on from NC_051160.1 coordinate 162,724,087, forward strand.
TGTAATTCCTGCTGACCGACAGCCCCAGTCTGTATTTGTCAGCCAGGATATGAATTCCTGCAGCCATGTCTTCGTTCGGCGTGACCACGTGCATCGGCCCCTCACCCCGGCCTACGATGGACCATTCCGCGTACTCCATTGTACGTCCAAGACGTTCACGCAGGATATTAACGGTCCCGAAGACGTCGTGGCTGCCGATCGACTCAAACCGACCTATGTCACCGCTCTTGCGCCTGCGGTCACTCCACTCAACCTGGCCTCCATCCCTTCATCACTCTGGGCGGTCATATTTAAGCACGTTCACTGGGCGGCTCTCCTCTGGCTTCCGCTCTACGGAAGGGGGGGGGGGGGGTGAGCCCTGTAGCCCGCCTTGCCTCGGGTCCGGGCCGCAGGACACAACTCGCTCCGCGAGCAGCGCCGGTCAAGGAAGAGAAAATTAGCTCCCGGCCGCGCAGCGTGTGCAGTGCGATATGAATAAAAAAATGATAACAAGAACAGTTCGAAACCCAACGCTGTTGGAGCTGGGTCTTCCTCTCATTAACTCCGACAGCTTCACCAGCTTAGAAATTCTTTCAACGGATTCCTCTGTGCGTTTGGTACAGCCGTCAAATGTCCTGCCTAGAAATACCACTTTTATTGCGATAGCAATTATATGGACACTCCAAAGCAGATTTCTGCCGTCGGCGTCGCCGTCGCCGTCGCCGTGAGGTTCCGTATGACGTCAATGGAGATGAAATCGTCGCCGCGCGCCGCCGAACGCTGTATGTGCGAGTGAAAGGGCGCGAGGGACGCGCGCTTTCACGGGGAGTGAACGCACGGCGGAGAACAAACACGCATTCTGCGCCGTGATATGATAAGTGGTTCTTGAGGGAAAGGGAAAGGTTGGCGCTATCTTCTGCAGCCCTTGAGGGAGCACGGCTCAGCGAGCACGGCGCATTGCGCTGAGCCGTAGTAGTAGTGATTTTATTAAAGAAGAAAGTGACGCTTATTTTTGGGCAGCAGAAATAAGCGTCACTTTCTTCTTCAATAAAATCACTACTACTACGGCTCAGCGCAATGCGCCGTGCTCGCTTAAGGGCTGCAGAAGTAGGCGTCTCTTTCCTCCTTTACAATCACCATATATGTAGAGCAAACGCGCCTTCTTCTGACGCACGAAAGGCCGTGGGGGGGGGGGGGGGGGAGGGCAGGGAAGGGAGGCGACGTTTAGCTGCGGCACCAAGTGCCTATTTATATCAGAGGTTCCGCCAACAGTCACCAACGCCGCACGCATTTTGTGCGAACGCGGGCAAAACGCCGACGGCGTCGACAACAGTGCTGTGTGTTGCCGGTGCTGCTGCATGTCCAAGTTTGTACAGCGGATAAAACTACTATCCTTACTCCGTATAGCTCTCTACTATGTTGCTATCGCAATTGATGCTTCGCCTTTCGGGTGAAACTGCGACAACTTTTTTCTTGGAAGAATGCACGTTTCTTAAAGCTTACTTTGAGATGTGCGAGGCTTAGGGCATGGGGAAATAGGGAAATGGGACTTTTATGATCTTATCTTTTGTCTTCGAGAAAGCAACTATGTTGTCAACATAAACACTGAAAAAGGTGCCCAAGTATGGTTTAAGGATGTCATTCATGATCTTTTGAAACCACGCTGGGGAATTCTTCCATTCAAAGGTAGTCGATTATATTCGAATACGTCGAATGGTGTAGCAAATGCGGTGTACTTTTTGATCTTCTCGGTCAAGGGAATCTGCCAAAAGCCTTTGCAGAGGTCAATCCATGAAAACCAGTGGCAACCACTAGTTTCATCGATAATAGCCAGCAATTTTTGGCATCATAAAAGGTATTAACTCTGTTTGGCGGTTTAGAATCCTATAATCGGTACAAAGACGAAAAGTCCCATCGTATTTAGGAGCGATTGTTATAGGCGAAGCAAACGGTGAAACTGATGGTCGGATGATGTCGGCGTCAAACATTGCTTGCAACTCCTTTTTCAACCAAGCTTTTTCTCTCTTGACATATTGTATGGGGTTTTCCGAAGCACTGTTTTGTCTGCGAGTTCAAAGGGAACTGCATGTGACTTCATCAGCGGAGGATAGTTTTCTATGCATACAAGCTCTAGATATACTTTGCTCTGATGTCTTCTTCACAGTGAACCATGCAACCTTAGAGGGCTTAGTGTCTCTCCGCTTTTCGCCAGTTTAGCATTTTCTTCAACCAAAACTTTGTCATCCAAATAAAGGTTTATCTTCAACTTTTTCATGTCAGTGCGAAATAACAGGAGGTAATAGGTGACGTCAGCTATTGCCAACACGTCACTCTTTACGCAATGTACTTGAAATTGAATCACCACAGACGCCCACTCAATGTGGGAGCTCACTGCCCCATCGTAACCCTGGACACGTAGGGTACTCCCACTACGGAGACAACTGCTGTCTATTATTTTCTGGTTGATGATAGACACAGACGCTCCACTGTTCTACGAGTGTGTTCATCTCAACACTGTAAATCTTGACAGGGACATGAAGTAGGCTAGAAGATGCCAAGTACACAGTTTGGTGGCAGTCTTTCAGGAGAGGCCGGTCGTTTTTGCCCAGTTCTCTGTGGGGTTCGCCGACAATCGGAACGCGTAGAGTGCTACCAGGACTATTTGAGCAGTAATTCGAGGATAATTGCTCTCTATGCTTCTTGCAAATTTTATGGGTCGTATATGCGACTAAGGTTCTACGAGCTCATTGATCTCATTGATGTCCAGGAGTAATTCTTCTCCCCAAGGACTTTCCTGTGCTGGTTCCAGGGGCAACTTTTTCACACACCGCGTAAGGTCGTCTATTGTATCGTGGGCTTTCAGCTGGCCCTGCTTTCGAATACTGACAGAGAGCCCCAGCTTTACCAAATCTATAACTACGAGTAATGAGAGTTCAGGTTCTGCCATGCGCAACAGACGACGCTTCTCAAGGCAGTACTCCAGTAGGGAGCCACGCGTGTGTCTGGAGCGTAGTGCTAACTCCCATCTCTCCAATGGATTGCATTGGAACGCCACTAGGAAGCTGTTTCCACTTCTGCCAATGTGCTGGCTTTTGATCGAGGATCTGCAGATCGTACCATTTTCTGGCCGTGACACGAAGGTAACGTCGCATGTTCTGTACTTTCTCTTCGTCGGATGGCCACCCGTTATTGTCAGAAGCATACTCATATGTATAATACCATAACCAATGTTGTGGGTCTTCGGAACCGCCTTCAGAAACATCACGTTCAACCGTATCCGGCGCTCGTTTTCCTTTCCTCGGAGACTCAGCTAGTGCTGCCATAAACTGACTTTGTTGCATCATCTGTCACTGTTGCGCTTCAAGAACATGCAAAACGTGGCTCACCTACTCCGCTGACATATCCTCTGTCGGATAACCACGGCGCATGGGTGCCAAAACAAGATCTTCTACTGCCGACAGCTACAGGCTCACCTTGACTGATCCTGTCTGCAAAAGTTGCTCACGGCATATTGACGCTTCTTTGAGCACTGCGTCGACGAGGCCAGAGGAGCTGACGTGGCGCGGAAGACTTGTTGACGGCTCATCTTGCACTTGGTAGTCAGTGAAGATAATGCGCTGTGAAGAGGTATGGTCGGCGAAGAATGTAACCCACATCATGTCGACTGCGCCAAATCTTGTAGCGTTCCTTGTAAGCAATTAAACTAACTAAAACTGCCCTCTTCGTCCTCCTCTTCCTTCGTCCCATCGGTTCTTCCTCTTCTTTCGTGGAATAAATGCAGCACGCTTCAATGTTGCATGCTGTTAGTTTATTGTGAAGCGACATAAGTGAAGTTCAAGCGCGTGCATTGCTTACTTTATTGACGTTTCACGCAACCCCAGAATATGCGTCTTGCGTTGTGGCATTGGCCTAAGTGTTTTCGGTGCACTCGATAAAGGTGGGTTTACTGTAAAAGACCATCATATATATTCTTGTTTATTTTCCTTAAGTTATTTTAAAGCCACGCGTACGAAATGAACGCATGAATTGTCTGCACTGCTTAAGTTTTCCGCATACCGTACGCCGCTGCGTCATGGATGGCCAAAGCAGCGCGGCCATAGAGAGCAAGCCGCTGAACGACAGCCATATTTTATAGCACTTCCGTGGTGTTGCACGGAAGTGCTTCTGCTCCAACCGTGGTGTTGTAAAAGAATTCTTCCCGAAGTAGCAGGAAAACATCCTGTGTTGGCAAATGTTGGTAAAAGCCGAATATGTTAGTGGGAAAGAGGCTGCGGTCTTCAATGAAAGACGTGAGACGCGTGTGAATCATCTTCTCAATTAATTTGCCAAGACAGGAGGCTAGTGATATCGGTCCCAGATTTTGTAGATCATGACCCTAGCAAAAATTCTAATACAAAAACTAATAGCCTATTAGGTTATTGACACTAATACAGTCTATTAGGTCTATTAGTGTATTAGTCTAATAGACATTGGTGTATTAGTCTAATAGGCCTATTAGTCTAGGTCTATTAGTGTATTAGTCTAATAGACCTATTAGTGTATTAGTCTAATAGGCCTATTAGTGTTAGTCTAATAAGTCTATTGCTGTGAAAGAAAATGTTGCAATGCACCAGATAACGAAAAACAGGTAAAATTTCTAGAAGCATTTATTAGCACAGCATATCTTTTTACAGATTCCTCTTTCGGGATCGTCGTCAGGTCAGCAATCTTGATTGAGAGAGCTTTTCGTTGACTTCGACCAGAGGACGTCCTTTTGATGAAGTGGTTAAAAAAACCTGGGTACAAAAATACACACATATAGAAACAGTTGAAAGAAGGGGTGCTAGTTCTACCACGAAACGTTTAAGCTGGCAATATTTGCTTCCAAATTAGAATAAATGCGGCTCGGCAATATTTTAGGACAGTTGATTTATGCTAGCTCAAAATATTTATAACAAACAATGACGTTACCTGACGATACAGGACAATTACAAAGCACACAAAATCAACATAAGATGTATGTTCCATCGAAACTGTAGACAGATATAAGGAACTCTAGACAGAAATCTTGCACAGCGTTGTCGGAAACAGGCATGTTATTGCTGCAACGCACACAGCTATCGGCCCGACAGCACTGTACTTACGTCCACCGTCAGGATTAAAAAAAAAAAAGAAGAAGAAAACGCTTCATACTGTACTACAGAGGCATAAATAAGAAGTATAATTACCTCGAAATGGCAAATCGGCGCCGGGGAAAACGCTGCACATCGATGCACGCTGATAGATCCACAAAGCCGCGAAGGACAGGGGTAAAACAGTTGCCTTGCGTTGTTTTGAAGTATTAACAGCATCCATAGATAAAACTATCCAAATATATTACTGCACGAATGAGATTGCGCAGGCGCTAACACCACGGGTTCCTTAAAAACACGTCGTTCATTCACTAACAAGCACGCATCGCGTGACGCCTCGCCTTGACATGGCGGCCGCCATTGCAAACGTGCTGTGCGCAACTAAGCCTGACTACGATCGCAGTTTTATATCCTTCCCAACCGCCGTGTTCCCTTCTCTGCGATACTGCTCTTTGATGTCAATAAATATTACGGCCTTTTATATGCGGTATCAAGTCAGTAATTTAGGTTAAAATTTTTACATGTACTTTTTGCGCACTTCAACAGAAAATACGACACTAACGAAACTTCAGCCGCAAACAAATATGGTTGCTGCTATTGCCATGGGTACAGTGTACTAGAATAGGGGCAGTGTGCTCACTGCCATATCCCTGCGCCGCGTCGCCGCGGCGCACTCAGTGTCGACTGCTCCGGCGCCCGCCAGAGGCGCTGCCGCCAGTTTCTCCTGAAAACTTCCCTCGCTTGGTATGGAGTACGTTCTGTTGGATCGCGACGTTGACCGTTCTCCCTCAAGTGCTGCAGAAGATAGCGCCAACCTTTCCTTTCTGAAAACTAACCACTTAATATCGGCGTTGTCGGCTCTCGACTGCAAATCCCGCCGGCGTTTTCAGCAGTATCCTCTCTGCTTGCTCTCTGCTTGACGCTTTACTGAATCTGCACTCTTAGTGAGTGAGAATGGCTAGCCGCCGTCGAAAATACTGCTTTGAACCCGGGTGCAGATCTGCCTACAGTCGTGTGAAAGATGCACCAAAGGCGTCTTTGCTCAGCGTTCCACGTGATGAAGAACGGCGAAAGGAATAGGAGAGGAACCTCAACCGCGCAGATAAGACACTGGAGGAATCTTGCGAGTCTGTGATTTACACTTCGAACCGTGATTCATAATTAGGGACCTGTGCATCTTATAAATATAGAATGCAAAGAGGTGTGAATTCCTCGTGACAATTGCCACTGCTATCAGAAAACGCTGTTCCCACGATTCTTCCGAATTTACCACAGTACGTGACGAAGACGACACCGAAGCCCAGGAACAAAAGGAAATGGTGTGAAAGGGACGAAGCAACCGCGAAGAAAAGCCGAAGCGCACTAGACAGTAGCTATTCGGAATTTTCACCGGCTGCTCCCGTCGCTTCCGGGATCATTATTTACTTCGTTGTAAATAAACATTGTTAATTATTGCAGAAATGTACACCCGTGAGCAAAAGTATACGGACCAGGGATTGCGCGATAAAGCTGATTTTTTTCAACTGCCTGCGAATGCAACTTGAAATTGAGGACTGCAGTCCAATCTCGGCATTGCGAGCTTTAACGTGTACTGGTCAATTCCACTCTATGCATGTTAATTACGAAGAAATTGAGTTTTTTCGGCGACCCTGTGGTCTGTATACTTTTGCTCACCGGTGTACCTGGTATTTTCATCATTTCGATTTCATGTCGCATTAACGTTACGAAAGATGTAATACATAAGTAACCAGCTAACCAGCTTAAATTGTGCAGCAGTGATACCTAAATACTTAATTTCGTGAATAGATGGGGCAACGTGAAAATGTCTAAGGCGCTGCACGCCTTACCCGCGAAAAAAAAAAAAAAAAAAAAAAAAACTCGAAGTGGTGGTTAAATTCGGCGCGGTGGTGCTGGAAACGCGGATGCGCGGTCGTTGTGGCGAAACCACACTGACCATTATATCGATCAGCTGCAGAAAAAACTCGAGTGCCTCTTGCTACCATGACTGCAGCGGCCGTATCAAGCCTTTAACAGAACAGCATGAATAGCAAGGCTAGTTCATCCGTGCCTCCGGCTAAAAAAAAATCGCCAACCCTCTGTAGATCAGCCGCAACAATAGTAATTTATTTCACTGCACACTGCGAAGGTGCACCAAAAGAACTTTCGTGCGCTGCACGTCGTGCATTTTACTTTTATACGGTGAAAACAGCAACACGCGATAGCTGTTTTACCGCGACGCGTAGGAAAGTTTCAGGTGACGCTGCGAACCGCGCCCCTGTCGGCGGCGACATGAAGTGCGTCAAGCTCTGCCGCGGTGTGAGCGCACTACAACTCTTCTAGTACACTGTAGCCATGGGTGTTCTGTGTTCGTAAACCGTCGTTCGTAAGCTGACCGGGCAGCGCGATTCTGCCTTGCAGATTACAGCTGGTAATTCTTTTTTTTTTTTTTTTTTTTTTTTTCCATGGGGAAGTATTCGCTGTGCTGTAAACGCTAGCTGTTTCCTCAACGACTCATCGCGACGAGGTTCAGTGAAGCAAAATTGGCAAGACCATGTTGGCGCACGTCGCTTTTGTGTATGTCGCCGAGAGATGGCCAGTTTCACTAGCTTAGTGCGCTGAAACTAATGCAAACGTGCGAACGCAGTCTGCTGCACATTTATACAGCAGGCCTGATTTTTAATTCAGTGATTAAATAGAAACACCTCTCCATGCAAGCCAGGGGTCCGCTAGTCTATTTTTTTCATCAACTTTCACCAGCAAACACGAGCTGTGGAATCCAGCAATACATGTTGTATCAGACCAGCAACAATCTGCATAAGACTAATAGGACCTATTAGTCTAACAGAGATACTAGTAGACACGCAACACTGTTTGCATAAGACTAATACAGGGCCTATTGGTCTTATAGCTAAATCAGTACGACTAATAGAAATTTCTGTTGGTCTAATACAAAACTGATACAACTAATACAAAACTGTATTAGACCAATACAAACTTCTAATAAATTTCTATTAGTCTAATACAAAACTAATACAAAACTGTATTAGACTAATACAAACTTCTATTAGAATTTTTGCTAGGGGAGGTTTTCCTGCTTTCGGAAAAGGACGATTTTGGTCTCCTTCCATTGTTGTGGAATCACGCCCCTCTCCCATACATGTTGATTAAAATATCGACTAAGCTGTTATAGGTGTTCGTCGCTCAGGTTCCGAATCATAGCATTTGTGAGCTGATCCGGTCCTGGAGCAGTATTTCTCTTCGCAGCTTGCGCTGCCGCAAGGAGTTCTGCTTTAGTTATCGGGGCGTCGAGCGCTGCGTTTTCTTGCCCTTTGTATGGTAGGATGCATGGGGGAGTGGTTACCTCCCCTACGTACTTCTCTTTGAGCTTAGTGAGGAGGGCCTGTTCTGTTCCTGGAAATTCTCCGGCAAGTTTTTGAAGGGTGTGGTTCGTGGCCGTTTTGGTTTTTCCTGGTTCCATTATGCTGCGAAGTATTGCCCATGTCTTGGAGGTGTGTAACGTTTCGCGAAGTGAGTCGCAAAAGCTCGCCCAACTAGCTGCCTCTAAAGCCCCAACCAGACGTACGCGTTGGAAAGCGTCCGCACGTGCCGCATCGCGCCTGGGCGCGTACGGCGTCGGGCGCGGAGACTGTGTCGCGTGTGGACGCGTTGCGGCGTGGACACCTACCACTGCTAGGTTTTTTACGCCTGCGCCGGAAGCTGCCCCCGCGTCACCCGCGCGACGCTCCTCACGTGACCACAGAACGCCTATGACGTGACCACGGCGAACCAGCGTGACTTCCGGAACGACTCGTTGCGCGGCGTGCAGGCAAGCCCGGGCAAGCTGCGTGCTTTGTGTTTATCGTTCCGCGCGTTTGGTAGGCCGCGACGAAACGCGCAGGGACGCGCGGCAACTGGTAAAGCCCCAACCACAGGCATGCGTCGGCACGCTTCCGCGCGCGCCGACAAGCGAACGCGCCGCTTCGCGTCGGCTGGAGGAAAAGGGCGCGCAACCACAGGATACTAGCTCTGACGCGTGCCGGCGCTCGCTTCTCGGCTGCGGTGCACTGTTGCTTGACCATTTTGTCTTCAACCGTCCAAGTGCGGCCTAAAACAGCCTTCTGTAAACTGAGCTTGAAACAATAAGTCAGTGATCTGTATGCTATTTTAGATATAAAAAACACGTTTGATTAATGAATGTACGCCGGCCGCAACGGTTTCCTTGAACATAACTGCACAAGCTATCGACATCAGCGATTGCGTTCGCGTTGTCGTCTGCAAGATCACTTTGCAAACACCTGCACGAGCATGGCATGTCACATCGCTCTCGTACGATCTCTCTCTTTTTTTTTTTTTTTGTAGTTCGTTGCACAGCCAACTATGTAAGAATTACCTAAGAACTACGTAGGAACTACGCAAAGTATCAGTGAAAAATCTGTGTTATAAATATAATTATGCTTGTTGGTGCATGAATGAAACGCGTAAGTGGGTTCTGAGAAAATCAGCAAAAAAATAAATAAATAAATAATTGAAACACTTGTGGCGCTCACAAAGAGACATTTCAAACAGCCAAAATTTACCAGTTTCGTAGCTTGTCCCCTGATTCTTGTTTGTCTAATCTTTCCCATGGAACCTTTAATTTTTCTAGGTTGTTTTGAAGCATCAACACCGCATCGGGAGGCCTTGCAGCACTTAATCGTACTCTTGAAGCACTTATTCAAATGTATGGGCAGCTCATGTGCATAATATGAAAAAAATATATGTAAACAGGTTATTTTTAAAATTTATACACTTCAAGTCCCCACAAAAAAAAAAAAAAAAACGGAAAGAAATACCAGTTTGTTTATTGTTTTCAGCCTACGATGATGTTTCGAATGAGAGACATTCAATTTGTTATGTGAGGCATGTAACAATTGCTGTGCAATATATTGCACAATACTGGACATGGCAGCCAACCATTATTAAACCCCAGAAGAAATTAATGGCACAATGCATATGATCAAGCAAACAGCGTTTTATTACACTTAATGGATGCTTTAAAAAACTATCACAGTATAATAATATTGCACAAAAGCTACTGAACTAAACTAATATACTAATACATATTTAAAGATCAATTTCATATTACAGTAACAATAACCAATCAATCAAATGTTTATTATAGGGCCCTGAAACAGCTAGAGGGCCTCTGACTGGTGCACTTAAAAAGCAATATGCGAGACAAAATGTACAGAGAACACAAATGTGGAAGACAAAACAATGCGAGATAGAGAAACATATAAGGGAAAAGAAAACAAGGAAGCATAAACTGCAGTTAATCATACAACATGATTATCTACATATATACAATACATAGGAAATGAACTCTGAAATATGTCAATGCAGGCACAATTCCTATCATGTTTTTTGGAGTCGAGCCATATATAGGACAGTCTTTATTGGAACAAGGCCAGGCAGAGAATGCGGAATGTTACCTGGTATACTGTTGCAGCACGACAAATTGCGCAGCTTTGAGAAAGTATAATGCCACGGACCACCTTATACAGGAACGAAAAGGCATGATTTAATAAGTCTTGGATGAGTGACTAATACCCGTGTCACACGGGCACCCACAAACTCCTTTAGGATAAGGGAGCGCGAAACTTCCTAAGGGAGTTCGACCTCAAGGAAGTTGTGGCCGTGCCACACGGCCAATAACAAGTTTTCATAAGAAGCCACCAGAGGCGCTATCAGCGGGGTTTGATGTTTGTAGAATTACAAAAATGTAACTTCTAATTACGCTCGTAGCTATTATAATTAACGCTCATTCCATAAAAAACACTATTTATTATATTTGATGCGAAAAACATACACCTCGCTAAAAATCAAAGTGCACTTGCTAAACATAGCAGTGCTGACAGCGACGCTAGCCACCATGTGCTTCTCTGTGTTCCTTTGCGGCGGGGCGAGTATGCTGATTTGCACTTGAACATTTATTTATTTCAACAGAACTGTTTTCAAAAGCACTCGACGTTATTTTTAATGCAAACCATAATTAAATTCTCAGCTTTACAACAAGCCTGGGCACGAGAGTACTCCCTTCAGCCTCTGAGGGAGATCGCCGATCTCCCTTGACCAAAAGCTCCGTTAAACTCCCTTAGTGGAAGGGCGACCGTGTGACATCGCATGCATCTCCCTCAACATAAAGACGACGGAGTTAAAAGGAGTTTGCGGATGCCCGTCTGACAGGGGTATAACAACTTCATTAATCGAAGGGGTGAGGTGTAAGGGAGCCTAGAGGTGTGAGATGAGGTACATTTGAGAGTGCTGGACTATGGTCGCCAGAATGGCAAAAGTGGTGTTGGAAGACAGATATCAATTTATTCTGGATGCATGCGGTGATGTCAGAATTAGATTTGCATGTTGTACCTCAATCTACAGAGACATACTCTAGTAGTGGAAGGCACACAGCAGCATACGATTTCAGAAACAGAACAGGTGAGTGGTCATCATGCAATATACGGCATACAATTCCAAGAGAGTGAAGGGCACTTTGTGCATATTTAATGTGTGAACAGAAGCTTAGTGTTTTGTCGAAGTACACACCAAGATCTTTGATTTCATCGACACTGGACAGTGGAGCATCCCGAAGGGCGTATGAAAATTGTACATGGTATGTTTTGCACGTGTAACTTAATGCCATAGTTTTGGAAGCATTTAAGAGTACATACCATTATTGTTTCTGCACCAGCTTGAGAGTGAGAAAATGTCTTTTTGGAGGTCAATGCAGTCGTGAACACTGTTGACAGTCTTAAATATCCTTAAGTCGTCTGCATACAAAGCCATGCTGTCCATGTTCTTAGCACTAACAGAAATCAGGGAATGCAATACTGATTCAAACACTTTTGACTCAATGCAGCAGATAGATATAGGCTGGTAGTTGATAACTGCACTCGCAGCACCCGATTTGTGCACGGGCAATATCCATGCTACCTATCCAAGTGCTAAAAAATGTGCTAGACTTCAGGGAACTATGGAAGATGCTTGCGACAACAGGGACGCTTCTATACGTCTTAAGCAGTGTGGGAGGAATACCATCAACACCACAAGAAAGGGAAGCTTTGAGGCACTTCATACACTTGAAAACAAGGTCTTCATTGACTGATAGCATAAACACTGTGCCAGGCTGAGAAGGAAGGTTACTTGAAGCATCCTTTACACAATAGACACAACAGAAATGTTCTGCAAAGGCATCACCAGTGTTCTAGACATCATCACCATTTTCATCAAGAAGACACCTCTTTGGTGCTCTCTTTAGAAGAATGACAGCGCACGAAGCTCCAAAAATATTTTGAATTATGTGTCATGCTGGCTTCAACACCACCAATGTGGTTGTAGGGATCATTATAACTATAACAACAACAACAACAACAACAATAATAATAATAATAATAATGGCACTCTAGACAGCTCGCAAAAGTAAGGCTCATGCCTGCACGCTAGAGCGTGATAGTCAGCCATCTAGAGCAGGAATTTGCTCTAGATGACGCGCTCGCTTGCTCGCTCGCTCACACACACACACACACACACACACACACGCAAACAAACACGCTTGCTCACTTGCAGAACACATCACACGCACATACAAGCCAATAACTGGGAAGTCGACGGTGCACAATGCACAGGAGTGCCGTTTCACTACGGTCGCAAGGAACGGGAGTCCTAATGGAGAGAAAGCTCTGTATAAGAATGGAGTTGCGGCGTTGGACTGTACAGGTGTGATGGGGCTCAGGCTGTCCTGATGGCTCGTTCAGACGGACAGACGGACAGAACAAGAAATGTAAGTGTTTCCAGACAGCCACACAGCGCCCTGCAGAATAGACGGACAAGTGCAATTTTGCGCTGGTATTGCAGGGTGCGCCACTTAAGGGCTTTGAGGTGATCCTTGTAGGCTGGCATGAGCTTGCGACGATCGAAAAGATGGGAGTAGAGGGTGTGCATTGCCCGGCGCTGAACAAGCTGAAGTTTGTCAGCGAGATGAGTTTGGTAAGGGGACTAAACTGATGAGCAGTACTCAAGCTGTGGTGGTACGAGAGAAGTGTAGAGTGCTCTGAAAACCTCAGGCCCCCAGGGAAGGGAGAGACAGGTCACAAATCCCAGAATGCGACGAGCCTAGTGACTTGTGCGGAAAAGTCGAGAGAAGGGCTGAATATTACACCCAGGGTGGGAAGGGTCCGAACGGTCTTCATGGGGGTGCCACTGAGGAAGTAGGTTGGGTGCACAGAGGTTGTGGTGTGGCTGATATGCATGGCAGTACTTATTTCAGTGCTAACACAGTTTGTTATTGTAGGCCCAGTCGTCCACCCTTTACAAAATGTATTTATTTCAAGCGCATATGCTGCACTGCGTATTGGCATAATGTTGCAGTGCAAGTTTTAACTAGTGAATTAAACACATTCTGCGAAGATGCATTAGGAACTTGGTTTTGAGTTAATCTTTTTCCCGACTACAGTTTATAGTATCACAGCGAGATGCATTTTAGTGCAAGCTGAAGAGATTTGGGCAGCTTAAGCATACAGACTGCGAAATGCACTGATGACACCTTTACCCCTTCCCTGCAATGCATGCACTCACACCACCTGCTCTTTTCATAAACAAAACAAAGATATATCAAAAGCCAATTGCAGTTTCACTGACTCAGTACGTGCTGCTTGTCAAGCAGGCATCGAAGCAATCCTGGTACACGCAGCAGCATGCATAAGGTCCTCCTTATGACGCAGGTCCTCCTATGCATTGCACACGGTGCACATAGTGCAAACAGATTTTTTTTTTTTCCAAGTGCTCAACTACAAGAACACATGACAGTGTTGTATCACGTTTCCTACAGTGTGTCAGCGTTCTTGAGCGCAGCACGAGCGATTTATCGCCAACTAGCCCATAAGACACCTGCACTTGAAAGAAGTGAGTGAAGGAGTACTGTGAACTTGTAGTGAACTAGATTTCACACGCCGAATCGAAGAGTGCACTTTCAACTAAACGAATGGCATGGCTGAAGATGTACGCGTATTTCCCATTGCTCGGCTACTAGTGTCTTTCGCTTTCGCAAGTTATCTTTGCCGCTGGAAACAGCGCAGAGCTCGCCCGTTAAACCAGAGTCCCGAGACCACATAATTCACACACGAAACACGCCGCGGTTCACCACCTGAAGTTCCACACGGTTCATTTACACCACACCACACACAGCACGAAGTCAGGAGAGCCATATTTCAAATCACAGCAGCGCAAAACGTAACTAAAATTTCATTTCCTTCGGCAGAGTTTCTCAGCTGGGCTCGTTCACCGCCGGTCGAACTCGACGGACGCGCTAGGCCTACGCGTAATGTAAACAACATCGGCGGTAGACGAGTGCTGATTATCCAGACTTCGCACTTCGAAAGCAAGTTCCCATTCGTTTCGAGCACAAGAAAATATACATACAACAAGCACAGGCGTTGCCGCAATCGTCTGCAATCGTGATTAGGTTGGATGTTTTAGCAGACGATCGCACTGAGATCGGCGGAATCCAGCGGGCCGGCAGGTTGGGTTCGGCGGCGTCGTTCGAACGCGGCACAAGTTCTCGTCGCACTTCCACCACCCACGGTCGTGGGTCGTGTCGGCCTAGTATCACAACACTGTCTTTCAGAAACACTGTCGCGCGCGTCGTGCGTCCGAAGCACTCGGACGATCGTTGGTGTCGGCGCCTTCGCATCGGCGGCCATCATCAGGCGTAGCAGCCAGAGGCTTCGCGGACTCTGATTGGTGGACGCCGGCGACGGTTTGCAGGCTCTGATTGGTGGACGCCGGCGTCGCGTCGGCTCGCGCCGCTGGTTTTCTAGCATCGGCAGCTGGCAAAATCTCCGCGCGCCGGCACGCGTCTCCCCGTTCGCGACTGACGCTTTTGACGCATTTGACGCATTTGCGCGTGCCGGCGCGTGGCGAAGCGTGCCTGTGGTTGGGCCTTAAGTGGTTCTTGAGGGAAAGGGAAAGGTTGGCGCTATCTTCTGCAGCCCTTGAGGGAGCACAATTCATGCATCGTTTGGGTGCGCGCCCTCTTCCTCTATCGGGCGCGACGCGACGTCGAGTGAGCGCGGCGCGTGTGGACGCTTTCCAACGCGTACGTCTGGTTGGGGCTTAACGGCTGTGCGTAAGCGTTTGCCCGCTCGGATAGTTCGGCGATTCTATGGCGCAGTTTGCGATTAAGTCGCTGTTTTTTCCATCGCTTAGTTAGCCCCCTTCTGCCTTCCCATATATGCAGCAGATGGCTGTCAACTACCGGCGTTTCTGCTGTGAGCGCAATCAGCTTAGATGTTGCTTTATGAGCGTCTCGTATGTGCGTTGTCCAGTCTTCAGCGTTCTCGGGTAATATCTGTGGCATGGGGACTTTTCGATAATTTACCCAGTCTGTGATTACCACATGCCCACAGGCTCGCCGAGTTTTGGGAGAGCCTACCGACACGGTGAGGATGAAATGTTCACTGCCTAGATTGTCTTCTAGGTTGGTCCAGAACACCTCGTCGACATTGTTTGTGAATGTAAGATCTCGAAAGGTGTTTGCGCTGACGCTGTTGGGGGAGAAATGAGTTGGAGGTCATATGCTTCGACCGGTCGCTCGAGCTCCCGGCCTTTGTGGGTATCTATTCGGTAACCCCAGCTGGTGTGAGAGGCATTGAAGTCCCCAAGAAGCAGTAGTCAATCCTGGGTGCCGGAGTGACCGTTGACATGCCGAATGAGTGCCTCGAAAGCGGTCATTTTTTCTTTAGGTGGGCTATGCACATTCGTGATTATGGTTCTTGCTTTGCTATGGTTCTGCGGTAGTATTGTTACGATTTGGTGGTTGATGCTGCTTGCCGCCAGATAATCTATACTGGTTGCTATGTCCTTGAGCACCATCATCGCGACCTCAGGGTAATCTGGGTGGAATATCGTGTAGAGTAGCCAGCCAATTTGACCGGCTTGTTACCGATATCTTCTAAACAAATGACACCAGGTTTGACTAGCGCAGTGTTAATGTATTTCTGTAGAGCAGCCGCCATTTTGTGGAAGGTGCGGCAGTTCCATTGCTAGATTTCGAGATATTCGTGGTGTGCTCGCGTTTTACTCGCCATGAATAGTGCTCTCGCTGTCCGAGGATGGTATTGGTTTCGGACGGCGGCTAGACGGAGAGCACCTGGGCTGGTGCTGGCTCCCTTACGAATCGCGGTCCTTACACTGGCCACAGATTTATCGATGCAAGTTTTTAGGGTTTGGAATTCTGCGTACATTTGCTGCTGAAATTTTTGCATAGTTTGTAGTTGCTGCGCTACTTGTTGGAGTGGGCCCTCCATGGAATTAGGCGTCGTTATAACCTTGACAGGCGTGCCTGCTTCTTTAGTACGTGCTGTTTTGTTCGGTTCGGTGCAGCCAGGCTCTCATCGATAAGCTTGTTTTCGTTAATGATTTTCTGATATGCGGGATTTTCTGTTACAGGAGCAGTAGGAGAAACGACTCGTGCCCAGCTTACCGTGTGTGAGGACAGGTTCGGGTTTAGTGTTGTGCACTCAAGGGCAACCTTGGTGCGAGTAATAGACAGAGCCGTTTGTACACTTAGAACACATTCGCACTTGTATATATGACACACATGAAAGAATAAATGGAAAATATGCGTTTAAAGGTTTACAGTAAATAAGTGTTAAATGTTCCACCCGTCAATGACGCGGTAACTATATTAGTCACGGCGATAGTAACACGCGGATCAACCCGGTCAGTTGCGTCGGCTCAGACGACAGGGTGGTTGCCGAGGGTGAGGCGGAGGATGAGTCGCATAGCCCCTTGCCGACGCTGCCTCCCACGTCAAGCTGGATTGTGGCGACCCGCACGGTCGATGAGTGGGTGGGAGCTACGTTCTCCTGGAGACGTCGGTGAGACCGGGTGCGGAACTGCATTAGCAACAGTCGACGGAGCCCAGGTCGTGGGCTAAGGCCGTAACATAGCCCAGGTCGTGGGCCAAGGCCGTGTCCTCTCGCCTGACCGGCCAGTCCACTCCGTGACGTCAACACCGTTCGACCGTTGTCCGTGAACGTTCCCGGGCCTGTCCGGTCAGTCGTCCGTGAACGTCCCCAGAATAGTCTGGTCCGTGGGCCGTGAACGTCCCCGGGACAGTCTGGCCAGTTGTCCGTGAACGTCCCCGGGACAGTCTGGTCCGTTGTTCGTGAACGTCCCCGGAACAGTCTGGCTCCTTCGAACACCAGGGCTGCCTACTGGCTCGGTCTCCAGACGCGCTGCGGCCACTTCCCGAACCGGCACCGCCTCCTTGCCGCCAGCATTTCGAGCCCCGCAGCTCACGCTCGCCTTCGCCCGTGCCTCGTGCTTTTCTTCTTCCTGTCTGTTCTCTTCTCAGTTTCGCTTCTATCTTTGGCTTCTCTTGCGTCGGTCCCACAACACCACAAGTGCACGGTAGCGCGCATATGACAAAAGCCCCCCCCCCTCCCCCCCTTTGAAGGAGTTTTTTTAAGAAAGAAAAAAAAAAGCTGCTGGGAAATATATGCGCGGGAAATAAATAACAAGAATGTTCAGAGTTCAAATATATCCCGAATGTTCACAGAGGATACATTCTCTGATCAGAATACATGCATTTACAGTGAGGTCTCTGCACTGTCACAACGGCTCATGTAGTCGGCACCAACATTGGCAGATCCTTTGATGTGTTGCACGCGGAAGGAATATTCCTGCAAGGCCAAGCTCCAACGAAGTACCCTGCTATTTAAATGTTTAGCCTGCGAAAGATACTGCAGTGGCTGATGGTCTGTCTGCACGACAAAAGAGGTTCCATGCAAAAATATGTGGAATTTTTGTATCGCCCATACGAGTGCCAGACACTCACGCTCAATCGCAGAGTACCGTGTCTCTCGTGGGAGAAGTTGCCGACTAGCATAGGAGACTGGGTGAAGCATACCATCGTATAGTTACAACAGAACTGCGCCCAAGCTTGTGTTGGATGCGTCTGTCCGGAGCACAAACTCTTTGTCGAGATCTGGTGCCTTTACCACGGGTCGTGACGAGAGAGCGAGCTTAAGCCTGGAAAATGCGTCCTCGCGTGCAGGTGTCCAAATCCCTTGGTTTGCCACCGATTTTCACATCATTTCCACCAGAGGCTGCGCTGTATCAGCGTAGCCCGGGATGAGGTCACGATAATGCCCCGCCAAGCCAAGAAACGATCGCACTTGCTTCTTTGTCTGCGGCTTCGGCGCATTGACTATTTTGGTGATTGTGGTCTCTACCGGTTGGACTTGTCGGCCTCCCAAGCGATGGCCTAAAAACGTGATTGACGACGCTCCAATCTCACACTTTTGTGGTTTTATCGTAAGACCAGCCGTTCGTATTCGATGAAAGAGTTGCTGTAGAGCTTCGAGATGTTCTGACCATGTCAAGGTTGCCACAAGTACATCGTCAATATAATGCACGACGTTTTTCATGCCCTGAAGCAAGGTCCTCATCAGGCGAGTGAAAATGGCGGATGCCGTTTTGATCCCGAATGGCCTAAAATGAAAATGGTAGTGACCGGACTGAGTGGAGAAAGCTGTTTGGGCCCTTAAAGATTCCGCTAATGGCACCTGCCAATAGCCTTTCATCAGGTCAAACTTTGAAAAATGCTTCTTTGTACCAACTTCCGCAAACATTGCGTCAGTTCTCGGGATGGGCTCTGCATGCGCGGTGAGTACGTTGTTGATACGGCGAAAATCAATGCACGCTCGGTAACTTTTGTCAGGTTTGCGTACAAGAACCAAGGGTGAGTTGTAAGGAGACTGAGAGCGTTGTATAACTCCTAACTTCAGCATGTCATTAACTTCTTTCTCCACAACTTCTCTCAAGGCGAACGGCAGCGGGTATTGTGAAGTATTGATGGGTTCGGTGGTAGTTAACTCTAAGCGACATTCTAGCAGGTTAGTTTTCCCCGGAATCTCAGAAAAATTATCTTTGTAGGTCTCCAAAAGAGTATACAGCTCGGAGCATTGACTCTTGTCTAGTTCATCGGAGACTTTAATTGCCTCAATTCCTTTGCCCTGTTCAATTTCAAAACTCGGAAGAGGTGTTTCGCACTCGGCTTCTTCTACGACGACAAACGCTGAAGCTTGACAAGGTGGGATAGAGCGTTCTTCGTAGCGTTTCAACATATTTATGTGAAAGAGCTTTTTACAGTGGCCTAAATCCACCCAGTAATCATAATCATTCTTTTTTCGATTACCGGGTATGGTCCCTTCCATTGCATAAGCAATTTGTTGTTGTCTGTTGGGAGCAGTATCAATGCCCGATCTCCGACCTTCGGTTGTCGGCGCTTGGTGCCCCTGTCAAAATATTTCTTTTGATTCTTTTGTGCTCGCAGCAAGTTTTGATGCGCAAGTTCCAAGGTTTGTTCGAGCCGTTGCCTGAGGTCAAAAACATATGAGTATGTCGTCTTGATTTCGTCACTAAGGTGTTGTTCAGTCCAGAGCTCTTTTAGAACTGTAAGGGGTCCACGCACATGCCTTCCATATATCAACTCAAACGGGGAAAAACCCAGGCTTGTTTGAGGTAATTCCCTGTAGGCAAATATAAGTGGTGCAAGAAAACGATCCCAGGACTTTGGCTGTTCCTGGCACAACTTGCGCAGCATTTGCTTCAGTGTGCCATTAAAGCGCTCTACCATTCCGTTGCACATAGGATGGTACGGAGTAGAGCTCAAGTGCTTCATTGCCAGCAATGAATTCAATTCTTTCATCATGTTCGACGTGAAACACGATGCCTGGTCACATAGAATTTCTTGAGGGAAGCCAATCCGTGAAAACATTTCTACCAATCCTTCGGCCACTGTGGCAGAGTGAATGGAAGGTAGGGGCACAGCATCCGGGTATCGGGTGGAAAAATCCACTAACGTCAATATATACTTGTTTCCTTTAGATGAAGCGGGAGACAATGGGCCAATAATGTCTACGGCGACTCGTTCGAAGGGCGTGTCTATTAGTGGCATGCGTCCCAATGGTGCTTTGCCAAGTCTTCCTTTAGGAAACGTCCGTTGGCACACATCGCCTGAACGTACGTATCGGCGGACTTCTTCTTGCACTCCGGGCCAATAAAAAGATTCGAGGACTAGGTCCGTTGTCTTTTTGATGCCTTGGTGTCCGGACATTGGGTTTTCGTGTGCCAGATATAGTACCTGGGCTCTCAGACACATCGGTACCACAGCTTGCTGCACGGATTTACCCGGACAGATCTGATAAGTCCTATATAAGACGCCCTTGTCGTAAAAAAAATGTTTGCGTTGAGGTTTTCCCTCCAGACATTATCTTCCCGACTTTTCCTCTACACCCCTGTAGAGATTTGTCCTTTTCCTGTTCAATACAGAAAGTTGGTTTTGACACCTGCAAAGAGTTGAGCCCTACTTTCGGGTCTCCCCTTGTAGTTGTAGCTTCGACGAAGGAAGAAGCCGCCCAAGGTAGGTTCTTTTCGACGACCGATTCATTCCGGTCTGGCGATGTCGCAGTCGTTTTGCCTGAAGGAATCTTCCATTGATCGTCCGGATTCGTTGGTTGGCGAGAATCGGCAACGTTTCCAATGATAATGTCATATAAGGGATTTTCCAAGCACTTAGCTACCACGGTGCCTGAAAAGTATGGCGACTGAATTTCCACTATGGCTTCTGGCACCTCGATACTCCGGCCATCCGCTAGTAACATCATCGCCGTTTTGCCCGTTAAAGCCGTGTTGGGTATGAGAGCACGGCGCACCACAATGGTATTGCTGCCTGTGTCCCGCAATACGGACACAATTCGGCCAAAAAGTTCGCCGTTCTGCACTGGCATATCGTTGGCATGTAGAGACAATGTTTTTCCACCCATCTGTAAGTTAGCATGGAGGACGCATGACAGCTTTGGCTGTTCCTCATTTTCTCGCGACATACAGCAGGCAGAAGCAGTGCTTGCGGCGCCTTTATTTTTCCTGCAGTCCTGCGTGTCACGGCCTTTGGCAGTAGTCGCAGTAAGGTCTTTTCGATTTGATCTGACAGTCAGAAGGCTTGGTCCACTTTTATTGCAGAGGAAGCACTTGACTGAGTTTCTTTCTGTGCTTGTGTCATCCTCTCTTGCAATGCGGTCTATCGTCTTTTCCTTGAATGTGAGCAAATTATTTTGCCGCTGCGCTTCCAAGAAGTGATCCGCGGCTTCTGCGATTGTCTCCACTGTTCTGCAATTCCTTTCGCGTAGGAACAGCGTTAATCGACTATGGCAGTTATTCATGAACTGCTCTGCAACAACTAAGTCGCGGACAGCTTCAAAAGTCTTTCCTCCATTGGAGAGTTCAACCCATCGGTCGAATAAGCTAAATAGTCTGGCAGCGTACCGTTTACGAGTCTCTCCATCTTGGGGCTTGCTGTGGCAAAACGTTTTGCGGTAGCCATCCGCTGTAAACCGGAAACGCTGCATCAATGCCTGTTTGGTCTTGTCATAGTCTTTACACACCTGAGTGGTGACCTTGAAAGGGTAGCAAGCAAGTTCTCCACCGTTGTAGTAGACGTACCGCGGCGTTATCCTTTCAAACAAGGTGATAACGGCCGTTTTAGTGTTACGGAACATACGTGCTTGGAGAATTTCGACCCCTTGCGTGCGAATGCGCAGATTCACTTTTAGTGTTTCAGGCGTCGTGTGCGGGTGCAAGCCGTGAATGACACCCTTGGTTGTCCCGTCACTTATCGCTACATAGGCGTTTACCGAGTGAGGCCGGTCGCTTATGTTTAGCGTTGTAATACGTCTAACGTAGTCCGCCACTGTTTGGTGCGGCGTGGACACGATAAAGATGTTGGAGCCTGGCTTGATTCTGAGCAAAAAATGCTCACCTGATATTTGTCCGCTGCATGCAGCAGTCACGGCGTCCGCCAGTAGTGGACTAGCCAGGTTTTTGACCGGTAGCCCCTGATGAAGTCGCACCACTATCTTGAAGTAGTCTTTTGTGAGGGAGGGAGGTAACCGCCGGTAGGCTGGTTTGCGTTTAGATCTTCCGGTTGCTTGGCCAGCGGAAGCTTCTTGGTGTGTTAAGGTCCCCGAATATTCGGTGGTTTGGTCTTCTTCTCTTTTTCAATGGCTTTTTTCTGTCGAAGCGTGAGGACCATCTGCCAGCCCCCATCCGTTTGACTTTCGCTCCCTGTACCAGCGTTCTGATCGCTGAGTCCTCTTGGTGCCGGGACATTGTGAGCAGCGGAGTCTTGAAAATCCATGTTATCAAAGTCTTGGCGTTGCGTGTCCGTCATTCGCGAGGGTCCGGGACGTGCGGTGACGTCGGGGGCTTGATTTGCAAGAGCCATCGGGCGCGCGTTCGCCGCACACTATGGCGTTCCTGCGGCCGCCTACGTGGCGACTTTGGTCTTAGCGAGCTCGCACAAAATGCAGGCACGTTTGAGCTTGTAAAACAATACGTTCCGGTCACTCACGGCTGTGGGTAGTTTCAGTCGATGCAGGACCACTTCACAGATCCGTGATGATCGTGGAAATCGGTCGCACACAGAAGTTTCCACCAAAAAGCAGGAAAATTCGCGGAGCACATGTGGATACTACAGTACTTGTCGACCCCGCAAGCGTCCTCTCGGCTTCGGTAAGACGGACGTCAGATCGGCTGCCTGCCGCAGTAACCGAGCCTGAGCTTGGGCTGCCTTGAACGCAGGATCCGCACGACGAGCGCGAGCCTGCTCCTGGCGACGTTGACGATGTTTCTCGTCGAAAGCGGCCTCTTCCGCCGCCGACTGAACAGCGCGACGCCTTCCCATCCGTTTGCCGAGCGTGCGCTGAAAAGGAGACCCGACGCAACGCGCGCGAGGCCTTTTCCTTTCCTTGCCCTTCCCCCGGCGCGCGCCCGCTCCTGATTGGGTGTTCCCGTCACGTGTTACGGGCGTGAGCCTCACGTGTTTCACCAGCGGTCAATCCTTAGCCTTTCCCGCCGTTTTCTTTCACTTGCGCGAGACGGTTTTTTTTTTTTTTTGCGGTCACACCTTCAACGGCACCGACACTTGTGAGGCAATACAAGCTTCGCTTGAAAAAAGTTCTCCCGTTTTCAGACGGCTCAAAACACGTTCCATTACTTGGCGTCGAAGCTGTCTCAGCTGCGTATACGTACACTGTCTGCGATGCTGGCGAAAGTTCGAACACCGCCGGCGTATCTTAACTATAGAGTTTCCTGCAATAATTACTAGAGGGAATTGGCGTTGCGACCATTCGCCTACCATGAGAATGATGGATTTGTCTTGTCTTCGTGCTTAGGACTTGATACATTCTTGTGACTTAGTTTTTTACGCTTTATCTGGGCCTACATTAGAATAGATTTCAAAGTAATTTATACTTTTTTTAACGGTCTGGAAGCACGCGTAATCGCTGCTAATTGCAGTGGTTACGCTTGTCCATGCGTGCGTCGCGTAATGGTTTCAATATCGACCTTCTGTGCAGAAGGTCCTGTGTTCAAATCCTACGGCCGGACAATTTTAATAATGTTTGCTTAATCATTTAAAACCTGGTATTTTCTAAAAAATGATCACTTCGCAAAATCCCAAAACCATTTAAGAAGGACGACGTTTAGACAAAGCCATCATTTCCCAAGCTGGCTCAACTGCCCTGCTTGCCGCTCCTGCAGACAGTAGCGCCACAGTTACCTCTAGTGGTAATTGCATGAAACTTGAAGCGTACCGAATGAGAAGAAGAAGTCTGAGAACATCGGAGGGAGCGGGGGTATTGAAGAGAATAATAAAGAAGTTAGAAATGGCGACATGACGCTTGTTTGATCTGTTTGATATGTGCGCGCTTATTACATATTTTGGCGCAGCCGACACGTGAACGAAGATGTGGGTGACTTTTTTCGTGGAGAAGTGCAACGACCGAGTGGTATTCAGAGGCTACCAAGTTCAGGATGATTCCCCGGTTGACCTCCCATTGGACACAACAACGGGTGAGCTCCTGGATGTTGTTATGGATCGAGCTTCTGGGTCGCCCGAAGAGCTTGTTAAGCGAGATTCGGCGAAGGTGAATATCCCAGTGACCCTGTTTAACTAGCTGGTACATGGACGACCATTCGGTCGTGCAGTATCATGTAATGAGATATCAACAATTCTTCGGGCCATAACGGCGCAACAGCAACAACTTTTACAACAGAATGCCATGACGAAACTCTTCTGTCTGCTTTACGCCACAAAGAAAACCACCTAATTGAAATTTTATGGCCTGAAACTTTTGACGGGTTTTCGGATAACCCAGAAAGGTGGATCACATTTTATGAGGCCGCAGCGAAATACAACGGGTGGCTGTCTGACCAAGACCAGGTCTTAAACATGCGACAATTTCTCAGTGTTGTAGCAAGAAAGTGGCATGAGTTGCGGTTCTTACAGCATGTTTGCGAGCCATACAACCTATCGAGAGAAAAGAAGACATGGCATGGAAGACATGGAAGACATAGAAGACACGAATGTCAACTGAATAAGGTGAAATTCAAACAACCAACTGAACAAATGACATTGCCGAAACATTCAGGGACACCATTCGAAGTTGTCCACCTAGACTTCGCCGAACTCCGTATTAACTCAGAAGGTGTGAAGAAAACGCAAGCGTTCTTTGTGTGAGTGGACGAGTGCACAAGGATGGTAGCAGCGAAGCCAGGAAGGCAGGACGCCAACAGCGTGATCTCATTGCTCAACCGCAAAAGGTTTGACAATGTGAAAGTTTTGGTGTCGGATAATGGTCCAGCCTTCCGAAGCCATAAACTGCAGGAATGGGCAGAACGACGAGGAGTAACACTGAGATTCACTGCCCCGTACCATCCAGCAGCTAATGGATTGGCGGAACGAACTATTCGGGACCTGAAGCAATACATCAACATGAAACTTCCCGGGAGGATGCAAGTGCTGCCTTCAAGCAGCAGTATCTCATCATAACCGATCGCACACAACTGGTCTAGGATATACACCACTCTTTGTTGCTACTGAAAAACCAACTTATCTTCCCGTTGATGTATCCTTGGGAGTCGACAAGATGGTACAGCTTACAGAAAAAAGGACAGAAGACAGCCAGGCGAAATATCGTGAAAGAGTGAAAGGAAACTTCGATAAAAAGCAAAACACAACGTTACCAGCGCTGGAGGTAGGAGACTTGGTTCTCGTCAGAAACGAACTATCAAATACTGGCTCTGTCTATCAAGGACCGTATCGTGTCGTGAAAACCGCAAGTCAGCAAGGCAACTTAAAAACTGTCTCGTATATCGGCGCGAACGTAAATGAAGAGTCGGCTTCCATAGCAAATGTGTTTAAATACCATCCCAGGAGGGATGAATAAAAAAGGTGGGTGGGGAGTGAAGCGTGCCGAATGAGAAGTCTGAGAACATCGTATGGAGCGGGAGGATTGAAGAGGAGAATAAAGAAGTTAGAAATGGCGACATGACGCTTGTTTGATCTGTTTGATATGTGCGGGCTTATTACAAAACTCTTAACCGCATGACCTTTAGACGTGCGACGAATGCGCCGGTGAAACTGTTGACATATTCGTGACGCGATTGTCGTACATATAGGCACGGTGCTTCATGGAGGCCACGGTGCGCATGTATATGTTGTATGCGTTCGCAATCACGAAAACGTGCGAATAAAATAAAAGTTGCGGTGGAAGCTTCCTCAGGTAGGCGGTCTTATCGACGCCGTAGTCTATAGTGTTACATACTGCGCCGAGCAAACGGATACCTACATTCTACGCGTCTACTGTAGTTATTTGCAAGCGTTGTCGGCGGTACATGCCAGATTACACTTTGCGTACCAGTATTATACTCAAGCGAACTTTGACGAGTTCTGTGCGGTACGGTGGTTGCTCAATACTCGGCTCCTTACTTGTTTGGGTCTCAGTTTATCGCTACTCCTGCAAACGTGTCGCACGTGTTCTCGACAGTCCAGACACAGCGAGAAGGAAATTGCTAGAATAAAAGTTCAAGGACCCGATAGGTGCAGCTCACTGAAAATTTGGGCTTCAAGTTGGGCAGCTCCGCATGTGGGATCCTTGCCAAATCTGATCCCCGACCTGTCTTAAGGTAGATCAAACACCGCGTTTTACCCGAGGTATTCCCTGGCCCTGTAGTGACACTGCCTGCTCACTGTTTTCATTGAATCCTATAACACCTGATTTTCGACCGCTAAATTTCATGCCTAAATTCTCGCCTTCTCGCCTACATATATTAGCCAGACGTCGCAAATCAATTTGCTTGTTAGCTAGCAACACAATGTTGTCTGCATAAAACAAACCTGGAGGTTGCTGCTTAACATTGTGCCGGCTTGTTTGTACGAGAGATTAAACCCGATATTGTTTTCCTCTAGCGCCCTTTCCATCCTTGCCATGTACGTCATTAATAGCAGCGAGGGTAGAGGGCACCCCTGTCTCAGTCTCTTGTTGATATCAACTTGCTCCTCACGCCTCATGCCTTCCCATTCACCGCAAACTGTACTAACGCGATAGCGTTTAGGGCCACGTGTCGCAGAAAATCCGGCGTCGGCAACCGGCGTGTGATCGCGGGTGGCGGAGAAAATCATCCAACCACATCGACCGCGCAGGCCCTCCACGTGGTGCAAGGTTTTCGTGAACAAAAATTGAATTTCTCACAGTTAAATCCGTCAGAAAAATGGTAAAGTACGACTTTACCATTCGGCGTCGGATTCGCCGTCAGATTGTTTACCAATCGGCGTCGGATTGTAATTTGAATGTCCGAGAAAACCTAATTCTGCTACAAGGAAACTCAAACAAAAACCCCTTTTCCAGCATTTTACCAGACCTGCGTGCGTCGGGGCAATAGCAAACACTTAATAAAATAATAAAAAAGGTGCTAGGGCCTTCACATTTTAATATAATACTACTTATATTGCCCCTGGAAAAACATCTTTCCAGCAATGCATTTTTCTTTAAAGGTGAAGCCGTCTTTAAAGGGAT
This sequence comes from Dermacentor silvarum, assembly GCF_013339745.2. Classification (NCBI taxonomy): domain Eukaryota; kingdom Metazoa; phylum Arthropoda; class Arachnida; order Ixodida; family Ixodidae; genus Dermacentor; species Dermacentor silvarum. Next base: position 162,751,133 of record NC_051160.1, read on the forward strand.
CGGTGTAAGCTTGGTCTTTGTAAGATGGCTTTCCCACGTTCAGTGTTGCAGTGAATGAAGCCTGCTTGCCGTATGCGAACGATGCTATGCGAACTGGTCCCGATAATGCTATCGCGTTCTACTCTTAAAGGCGAAGCTTAAGCGTCCTCCAATTTTTTTCTAAGTAAATCTCTCTCAAAAGTCGTTGCCTAAGCCTCCCCTTCCAGAATATCCCCCAATATGTTGTGGTCTATGTTGTCATACCCTCCGGCAATGTCTAAAAAAGCCACATATAGCGGTCTCCCTTCCTTTCTTGATATTTCAATACACTGAGCAAGGAAAAATAAGTTACCATCCAGACGCCTACCGATTCTGAAACCATTCTGAAGTTCTCCCAATGTGCCATTATTCTCTACCCACGCTTGCAGCCCTAATTTATTCGCCTGCATTGCTAACCTGTATATTACCTATGTAATGGTCAACGGTCTATATGAGTAAATTCTACCTTTATCCCCGTTACCTTTATAAATTAAATTCATTCTACTGTGTCGTCCACTGTCTTTTAAGGTCTTTTTCTGCTGCTTTCAACAGAGCTTTCTTACTTTTTTGTCCTAGTTCTTTAATCGGTCTAACGGGAACCTCGTGTAACCCTGTGACTGTGAGTGAGTGACATAACTTTATTTGAAATCCGGCGATTGGGAGGCCCGGGCCTGGGGCCGCCTAGATGGCCACTGGGAGCTGTTGTTCCCGCACGGCATGCATGGCTCGCTGGACTGACTGTGCGCTTAGGAATTTTCGCTTCGGCTTTCTTCCAGTTGAAATTTGTCAGCACCAGCATCTTTACAATCTGGTTCTTTTTCATGCTCTGCTTTCTTTCTCAAATACAACCTCGTCACTGCCTTGGAAAGATGCAGCTCTTATTATTCGGATGTAATTTAATGCCGCGTCTCCTTCCAGTTTGTTTCCATCTTCGTCTAGGATATGCTGTATTTTTCCAGGCTTCCTGCCTAATAAGTTTATGTGGTTCCAAAATATTCTAGGTGCAGCCTTCTTTTTCGCATGTATTTCTGACAACCAACGTTCACTTTCACCTTTTATCTTTGCTTGAATCAGTATTTGAACCATACATTTTTTCTCCCGGTATATATATACAATTTTCTGGCTACTTACGGCAACTGCGCTTTTTTTGCCTGCCTGTGCTCTCGTGATGTTTTCTGTCATTTCGGCGACCGCTTCTCGCATCTCCCTGTTCCACCAGCTTTTCGGTTTCTTTTTTCCTTTCTAACGAGCATGTTGCTTCTTTCTGTATTTGTGTCGAAATTACACTTAGAAGTTCAACGTATTCCCACTCCTTGGTTGGCCATTAAGTTTGCTAAGTTCTTTCTACACTCTTGTGATTATATTTGTTATTTGTTCAGCGTTCAAATTTGGACTGGCCATTCTTGGCTCATTGCTCTCTTTCCCAATTGCAGATCCCATCTTCAAAACGCTGCGTTTATATTCACTCCCTACGCTGCTTTACCCTCCCTCGTAAATGACCATTTCTCTCAACGTACCATAACTTCCTTCTGTCATCAGACAGTAATCGCGGGTGGATTGCCTATTTTCGCATTCCCATGTGATCTGGCCATCACATTTAGGCCTCGTATTCATGATAACGAGGTTATAATATTCACAAAGATCTAGCATTAAGCTGCCGTTGTTGTCGGTATAGCCATCTAGATCTTGTACGTGGGCATTCATGTAACCTAATAGGATAATTTCGGCATCAGTCCGGAAACCCCTAATATCAGCAATTATGCATTTCACTAACTCTCGATTTTTCTCTTTGTAATTATTTGCGGTCCACAAATATGTTATCCCAGCCAAGATTTCTTTCGAATCATTATGCATGATAACCAAAAATGCTCTTGGCATTTTGAATTTACTCTTTCCCATTTGGCTCAACCCCCTCCCCCCCCCCCCCTTTTCTTTCCGATTTTGTTCTGTTACACCCTTGCCAACCATTTTTCTCAATCACTGGCGGCTCTTCGGAGTCTCGAAGGTGCGTTTCTGTAACCGCTTAGCCCCTATGTGTTCTCTATCTAACTGCTCCTCAATATTGTGTAATTTCCTGATTGACACTTTTTATCTAAGTATAATATTTGAGAAGTTGAAAAATTGATTAAGAATAATTATGTAATTAGACGGAATGCAAGAAATTGTCTACGTATCTCCAAGCGACGGCAAACAACATTAAACAGTTTTAGTTTCACGTACGCAGAATTAAGCTTTGCGCACGCAAACATGAGTTCTATGAACATGAGAGTTCTACATGTTTGCGTACGCAAAGCTTCTACGTACGTGAAACTAACACTGTCTACTACATTGATTCGGTCCAGCTACGTGGCATTTGCATATTTTTTAGGTTTGGCTCAAGTTACGCAAAACACCCTGTATATAGCAGACGCGTCTGATCGGCAGATCTGGGGCTGTATTCTGTAAGAGTCCACCTAGTGGACTCTTACAGAGTGTCAATTTCGGCTGTCGCTGATTGGCTGCAGCTGATTGGCTGCAGATGTACGAGTGAGAAGAAGACTGGCTGGGGGCACGTGTCTCCTCCACACTCGTGCAGCACCATCTAATGAGCAGCGGCCGGTATAGACAGTCCGCTATGTGGACTCGTACAGAATACACCCCCAGATTTCGACGACCGATGAGTGTGCTAGCTGCTATCATTCTGCTGAGTGTTGCTGGTTTTCTGGGGCACAGGTTCGCGCAATAAATAGTTTGTTTATAGTGACTTGAGTTGTGCCTCTGTGGTTGTTCATCCGCCACTACAACGTGACAATATTCATTACATTGATCAAGAAGAAGATGGGAAGACTCTAAGGAAGCATACTCTTAATTATCTTCTTTGTAATTTGGACGTATACTGTTTGCATGCTTATGTCCCATTTTTTACACGAAGAGTAAATATTTCTAAATTCAACATTTATTTTCTGACTAAAAAGAGGAGACAGATTGCTTGTAGACAGAGGCTAAGCGAAAGTCTTCCATGTACTTCGGTGACGAGTTCTGAACTCGTCTCGTCAACGAAATATGGTGAGGGCTTCGCGTGAATGACCAAGGAGCAGGGGCGTAGCCAGAAATTTTTTTCAGGGGGGGGGGGGGGGTTCACCGGTCGGAGCGGGGGGGGGGGGGGGGGCAAGCTTTTGCTTTCGCCTACGTCACGTGATCGATAATATATATCGGTAGTTTAAGCAGTCTCTCTACATGTATATCAAAGACATGGGACCCCCCCTCTTTCGTGTGTGTGTGAAGGAATTAGGTAAAAAGTAAAGTAAGCTCAGTAAAATACAGTAAGTACGACAGGTACAGTGGGCGTTTGGAGCAACGGTCTCTCATCGCGCCACTGAATGGACCAGTCTTCGAAAACGCATCGTTGAGACGACCCGCCCTATCGGAGAAGACATCATTAATTGTAAATCTCCGTTAAGCGTAGATGGCGTCGCCCTCGTCGGGGCGAAGTGCGTTTAAAAAGTCAAGGACGGCTATACACGTGAAAATCCACGTGTGACCAGGCTATAACTACTCCCATAGCAATAGCTTGTTCGCTGCGTCTTTGCGCTAGAAAACTTAAATACGCGCAAAAACGCATAATGCTTTTTTTATTTTCGAAGCTTTCGTCGCCCTGCTCCCACATACGAGAGGGTTGCATTTCCTGCGGCAAGTGCATAGGCCGCTGTGTCTTCCGGTGTGTGCAAGCGTGCAGCCGTCATTTGCCTTTACGTCAACAGATTCAGAATTGTACAGAATATTTCACCGCACAGCATAGATATGGCATGTGTACGCATTTTAAGTAGTGCGTGCAACTCATTTCTGCTTCACTTACGCCAGTGCAAACAGGAAGCGGCCTTGTACCTCACAGAATCTCGACGGTGTACTAGTGATGCAGGAATGAACTCCGGTCTTGTTCAGTGCATAGTGCACATAATCAATTTCTCAGGACGCGTGAACTCCGACGAGAACTGTCAGCGCCTGCAACAAGAGTTTACTTACGCTGTACTGCGCACAGCAGTAATTCATGCTTGTCGGCTGTCTGTTTCGTGCATTCTGTTGCGAGTCGGTGGAATTTCACTGCTGTCATCAACCCCTTCGTGTGTACATTGCTGGTTTGGGATTCCACAACAAAACAGCCACTACCAGCCTTCCGTAATTGCTGGTTTGGGATTCAACAACACAACAGTAATTACTAGCCTTCCGTAGGGGCGCAATCGCAAACAAGAGACGTTTCTCGCGCAGACTAAGCCTACGTTCACACTTGGGAAGCGGCAAGCGGGCGGAAAGGCCAAAGCGGCCGGAAAATTTTTTCCGCCCCTGTCCAAGTTGTTCACATTTGTTTTGCTACCGCCGCTGCCGCCGCTGCCGTTTTCGTCCAGATCCATCTCGTCTGCGTACGTTTGTCGGCGTGGTGGCGCTCATTATCGCATTATTTCGAGCGGTATGTTCATTCTTTGACCCACGTACCGTCATCAAAAGTGACCATTTTACGCAACTTCGCGTGTCATCTGCGACCTTCGGTAAATTCCTTGTTGGCATTCCGTAATTCTCCTCACACGGGCGCGGTAGCGCTGAGTCACAGGTTGGTGCCTAGGCGTGATAATATTTCTTTAATAACTTTTATTTACAAGCTGTAATAACATTTCATCATCTCGTATTGTTGGAGCCTCCAGGGCACCAAAGGGGCAACGGGAACACCACAGCTAAAACCCGGGCTGGCCCTTGTGTTGGGGCTCGCCAAAGCCTGCGCGTCCTACGTGAGACCTACGCTCCCAATCTACCGTCGCGACGAGAAAAGCACCCCGCGACTTCTGCAACATACCGTACACGTGCGAGGAGAATTATGGAGCGCCAACGAGGAATCTGCCTAAGTATTGTCTGCCGTGGAAGTGGAAGAAGAAATGGCTTTTATACTTCTACCTACTTGTTTTCTAGAAATGGACAATGAATAAACGGAAGACGCAGACACCTCGGAAATGGCGGTGGTGGGTTCGCCTGGCTTTGCAAAAGCGCGAGAAGTTGGGTCACGCCAAGGCTTCGTTGCCGCACCTCCGGTCGCGCGACGTTGAATACTATCGCGAGTATTGCTGACAGTACGTTTTAGTGCCACTCTTGTTGTAGAGCAAGGGCTGGTTCTTGATCGCGTCGATCAGCATTACAGCCTACACTTTTGGTGCCATGTTCAATTTTACGACCGGTTGTTTACATGCTAGTGTACCTTCCAGTGAAGCAGAACGACTTTCCGCCACGTTTCCGCTTCGCCATGGCGAAAAAATCGGCCCGAGACCGATTTGGCTCGAAGCTTGTTTTTCTGCCTGTTTTGCCGCCTAGGCAGGCGGATTTTTGCAAGATTTTACCGCTTCCGACAGCTTCGAGACCAAGTGTGAACGTAGCCTAAGATCCTGCACGAGCGCGTCCTAACCGGCACCTGAAGGGAAGCGGTGGAAATGTATACCGGAGATTTCGACCACCTGGGTTCTTTAACGTGCACCTAAATCTAAGTACACGGGCCTCGAGCGTTTTCGCCATCATCTAAAATGCGGCTGCCGCATTTGTTGTTTCAGAATGCGGCCGCCACATTCTCGCCCAAAACTTCACAGAGTATCAAAGCCTTGACAAACACCGTGACAGTTTTTTCCATATGCAGACATGATTCGCTGTAAATTACCAACCCAAACGGAAACGCCCAGGAATGAAATTGTGATAGTAGCACCTGTTTCATGAATTATGTCAGCGCGAAGCGACGAGAACAAAGGGTGGGTAAGTGGGGGGGGGGGGGGTTGAACCCCCCCCCCCCCCTGGCTACGGCCCTGCCAAGGAGCGATTCGCGGTGACCAATGTTCGCACCGGCATGTGCGACTTCCCGTCGTTCCACCAAAAGGTATTTCGATTACTGCCATTCGCGTCTGCTCGCACCGCCATCATCACGTAAAATTACCGTCAGCGTGTTCCGACGTCGTGCTTCTGCACCGCTGATTGGTAGGGTAGCATTGTGATTGCAGTCACGCGACAGAAAAAATGACCAGTGAGCGACTGACCACAACGGTCGTTTTTCGACCAAAGAAAGCGCTTGCGACCTTTCGCTGTCCGACTAACTTGGTCACGCTACCTCTGCTTGTCGTAGTTCTCCGTCTTCCTCTCATGCTCCAGGACGAATTTGTTTTACAGCGCAACTCTCAGGCGCCCATTCCTGCGTTGAGCGTCGGCGTCAATCGGAGTAAGTGAGCGAACGAGCACAACGAAAAATGAAAGAGCGAACGCGGAGCGCAGCAGGGGATGAAAGACGGCGATAGTGAAGAGAGCGCGAGGAGGAAGGCGGAGGAGGAGAGTATGGTGAAAATGTGAGGGGGAAAGCGAAGTGCCACACGAGACGTGTTCCACAGCGGCGACCAGGCGTGCGGCGAGAGCGTCCACCAATACCATATATGAAACAAAGCGCTGGCGTAGGCTTTGGACCCACTGCGCATGCGCTACAATCCCCACCCTTTACCTTCGTGCCCCTGCCATCCAATTACGGTGACCGCCTCGAGATCCAGCGGCTCAACCGATGGATTTATCCTCCCCCTCACAATAAGCTCAGCACTGAAGAGGCAGTAGCTCTCAGACTTATCGAAACACATTCCCAAACCGACACAGATACAGCAAAATGTACCCAGTAACATATCGCGGCATCTGCCCCTGGTGCGGCAACACACTCCCTGCATTATTCCACATTTCGTGGGGGTGCGGGGGCGAACCTCAACACTTCAAGACTCCCAGCACGTCATATGAGCGGTGGCCGGTACAGCTGACCGGCGATACCCAGGCGGTCCAATAAGCACTCGTCCAGCAATTTCGTCGAGCCGCCATTGCCAGTGCATGGAGTCCTAGAATGAGGAAACCTTCCACTCGACCTCAAGTGCAACGACCTCGACGGTTGAAATTAATGTTTTCTTTCTCTCTCTCCGCCTGCTGCAGCTAGAGAATGCGCTCGGTGCGAGCGACACATTCCCGTGTTCACGCTTTCTTTCTGAATAATTAGGGACGCAACCGGTGGAAATGCTTAGTCTGCCGCTGCTGCTAAACCCGAGCAGAGGCTCAGCGCCACCACCGAGAGGACCCTGTCGTTCAGAATCAAATTCTTCGCCACAATATATCGCGAATTCAAAACACCCAAACAGCTGGGCTCAAGATTGACATTAAGGAGTACCGTAATCGTCGGTTAATTTTTTTACCATGCACCAAGTCTGAGTTTAAAAAAGACTGTTCATGACCAGACGCGGCCATTTGCCCCTTACAGAAGAAGAAGAAGAAGAAGTCACGGCCCGGCGGGGGCTCGACTATAGCTCGTCCATAGTTCTACAGCTACTACAGCTCGCCCGAGCAGCGCAAGAAACGCTGGCACTGTGAGCAAGCTAGAAACGCCGCTTCGTCGTCAGGTGAGCGGACGCAGTGCATGCAGACAACAATTCTCGAATTCATGTGTTCCGTTTCAATGCGTATTGCACAGGGAGATCAAGTGCGCTTGCATACACTTGAGGAACGACGAAGTCTTAAACGGCTGTTTAAACTAATCTTGCCAGGCAACGCACAATAAACGAGGTGATTTATACTGATGAAAATTATAACGAGATGGAAGAAATAGCAGCAGGAATGCTCCACGAATAAGAAAAGGTGAGCGACGTTTTGTGTTGAGGGTGGGCATTAAAGCTAGTGATATGCCGCGTGAATAATAGGCGCCGTTGTTGTAGTCAATTGCGCGTTTTGCATAATTGTCGTATTTGTCTTGCAGCGCACGCATCTGCTCGAGGGCCAGGGGGGCGCTCATTGAAAGCCAGATAAGTAGAAAAGTAGGGATACCCAGTGGGCGTGTGCTCAGCTATCAGCTCTGCAGCTGATCGTCGGTCGTACAGCGTCGGTCGTCTGAGTTTTGGTGCTCTGCAGTCTAATCGAGTTTCTTGTCCTAAAATATTTTTAGCCCTTACGTGAAAGGCTGTCATCACGCTACGGCACTATGACATCTGAAATTTGTGGAACTTGGTTCAGACATGACTATAAAGTTCCGCATTTTCAGAAGAAATCAAGGCGGCAGGTCATGGCATAACCGCGGAAGGGAGCACCAGACACTCTCCCCCTTGCCCCCGAAATGTTTCCGTTAGTACCGTGAACTAGAATATAGGGGTAGTGTTAGGCCTCATTCACACAGCCGTCAAACGCTCCATCACGTCACCGTCACGTCAAAAAAAAAAAAAAAAAAAAAAACGCCCAGCAGGCGCGACGGAGCAGTGTACGAATAGGCGACTTTCGCAATGCCGAGCGGTTTTCTGCTGCTGTTCTTGATTTGCAAGCGGAGACCGCAACAAGGGCGCAAAGCTCGGCGACGAACAAGTACGTGGGGGCGAAAAATGTGCAGGAATCGCAAGTTCGGCCATCGGCGTGGTCCATGCCGCACATTTGAGCACCACCGAAACGCACAGCTGAGTTTTCAACGTGCCGCACGTGGAACCAATGCTGGCACGCATGTAAACAAACCAGCCGCCACTGCTGTTGCCAGCTTCAGCTTTGTAATATGGCTGTATTTAGAGTCGGCTTCTTAATTTCTGATTGGTCGATATTTGAGGGGCGGGGATCCGTCACCGTGCTGGCGACGGAAACGTAGAGCACCGCTCTGCGTCGCCGGCGAGCCGTTTTTGAGGGAAAAACGACTCGGAAACCCTCTCCCCTGACGAAAACGGATGCCGTGACGGTGACGTGACGGAGCGTTTGACGGCTGTGTGAATGAGGCCTTAGCATGCGGCCTGCCCAGCAACGGCTATGCTCCTCCCCCTCCCCGACTGCGGTCAAATGCGCACCCCCCCCCCCCCAAAAAAAAAAAAAAAAAATTCTGGTTACGTTACTGCGAGTAGGCGCAGTAATTTCTCTTTGACAAAGTGCGTTCGCAATTTCTTTCAACAGTTTCTTCATAGTAGGACTCCGCGGATGATGGGTGACTAACACTACCTTCTATGGAATACTAGCAAGAGTAATGTGTCTTGATCATATAGCTTTTTAAGGTAGACTAAAAATACCTTTATTTTAGGCATTGGTCATTCAAGGGGCAAGCTTTTGTACACAAAAATACACAAAACAGAGGCGGACTAGATGGGCAGACATATTTCTTCCGTTTATTTTCGTTAGCCGAAATTGTTTGCCAAGAGTCAAAGAAACAGCACATCGACATTGCAGTTGACTGTTTACGCCCCCTCCAAGCGCTTTTCTGCCCACTTGACAACAACAACAATGACTATTTCTTTATGCGCAGGTCAAATGGCCGATGCAAATGCTAGAGGCTCTGCGACGAAGCGATTTGGACTGGGCAGCGCTACGCCTCCCGATTTGCCCGAGACTTGCTGCGACCTCGACGCGCACGACATCATCGTGGGTGCCAAGCTGGACCTGCGCTCGGCTTGCACTGCCACTGAGGATCAAGCATGCTGCATCGTGCGTCACCTGTCGGCGTGGAATGAGCTGCTCTGGGAGGTGCGACTGGAGCTGCGGCAACTTTCGGGCACCCGGGGGCGCCTCGCTGTGGCCAGTGTCGAGGGAGCGCGGTTCTTGAACCCCGCCGACGCCCAGGCTCAGAAGATCGCGTCGCTTGTCTACTGGCTGCTCAAAACGCACCGTTGTGTGGAGGCCGTCGACATCAGACTCTGTAGTTTGAGAGCACACGATAATCTTGTTGTAGAGGCCATTCAGGGAAACTGCGTCGTCAGGACATTGAAGCTGGGCTTCAGCTTCAGAAGCGGCAGGACGCACAAAGTCTTCGGCACAGCGGTAGCTTCACTGGGAAACCTTCAAGAACTGGAATGCAACACAGTGGGTCAGTGCTCAGCAGAATTTTCGACCGCACTTTGCGCGCTGCTGCGTTCGAACACATCGTTGTCGGTTCTCAGGATCCCCGAGTTGGAGATGAAGAAGGAGGAAGCGCAGACACTCTTGACGGGGCTCGCGGCAAACGTGACGCTGAAAGAGCTCTCGCTTCATGAATCTGCGATCAGCGAGGCTTCAGCGTCACATCGCTGCACGTTCGCGACCAAACTGTCGAACGGCGCCGTGCTGAACACCTTGTGCGTGCGAGGGTTCGCGCAGATGCGCAGAGACGTCTTCAGGTGGGTGCTCGACTGCCTCCAGAAAAGCAAAACGATCACGAAAGTGACCCTTCCGAACGTAGTGGTAAACGAGGACACCGGGCCTATCATTACGCAGATTTTCACCCGAAATGCAGTCCTACGTAGTTTCAACATGACGGGAATCCGATCTGGTCACAATGTCCAGCCCGAGCCTTTGTTTGACCCCTGGCATCAGGCGCTCCTGAACAACCAGACGTTGGAAGAATTCACGCTTCCGTTCAACGTATGGAGTCCCGAACAGTGGACACATTTTTTGAGCATACTGTCCACTAAAGTGTCCATAAGGAAAATAACGATTGAATTGAGTCTTCAAGACTTTCAACACTTGCCAGAAGTGTATGAAACCCTGGCAAGAGGCGGTGCTGGCGAGAAGGTTTTCTTTAGAAGTTGGGTCGCTTGCTGCGTGTTGGATTCGCTGGTGTGGAAAGAATGCTCGCAGTGCTATGCTTGGCTTCGTAGTTCAACTCAACCAATATTCAGGCGTATTCTACAGCAATTGCCATTGTTCGCCCACGTTACATCGGTGCACATTGACATCTGGATGCCTCTTCTGGACGAAGAAACCTCCTCTATTATCTCCACCTGCATCGAAAAATCGCAATCACTGAGAAAGCTACACCTGGTCTGCACTCGCGGGGACATCAATGCACCCGCGGGGACTAACAGATGCTGGGCAAGCGTCGTTGAGTCGCTGTCGCTCAATCGGAGCATTAGGGAACTGCGCATCAGCGCCGAGTGCGTCGAAGAGGAGGACATCGAGCGACTCGCAGGCGTCATTAAGTCCAGTCCAAACATTCACACAGTACACTACATTTCGGAACGTCGCTGTCACACCAACGCGTTCTTCCGAGTGATGTGTGAAGACGCAGCGGCGAATTACACCGTCCTCAACATCGACCTGCGCGGCTACGTGGACAAGCAAGCGGCCAAGGACTTCTTCGAATTGCGGAATACGGCGCGTAGGAATTGCAGCCTCGTCACCCGTGGCGCAGAGTTCGTGGCTGGCGTCCGATGTGACAGGTAGGAAAACACGGCGTTCGAAGGAGGCCTCCTGCTCGCAAAGATAGGGAATTGGTCAACTGATTAGCAGGGTGAAAGACCGAGGGGTGCGAGCCGTCAGGTCAACAAGAATGGTTGCGCCGCGAAAGGGTATTAGAAAAGGAGCCCGAACCTTATATCATGTGGGCAGTGATAGTTCGAGTAGTAAATGTTCGTTCTACTGCTACATTTATACTACGAAACACAATGTGGTGGCACCCATGTGGATTCTGGCCACCTCGTATACAACGGCCGAAGGACCTCTCTTAGCACCACGAGTGTTTTCGCATTCTGCCCCAAATCTGAATGCTGCCGCCGCGGTAAACTGTGTGCCGACATGCGACGTTGTGATAAGCAGCAGAAAGACGTGACCATGTGTAGCTTTCAAAGTCAAACTTTCTTCGCAAACTCTCCCCGACTTTCTGACCGTGGCTGATGTCTTGACGAATAGCTAATTCTTAAAAATAATTTTGAATTACTTGCCCGATGGTGCGATAGAACCTCGGTCATTCAGCCCAGCAGCGGGATGGCCTAATTATTAGGCCGCAATCGAACATACGCTCCTGACATCACCTCTTTGGGGTGATCGCCGCGTGTGTCACATTGGTGCGGGAGAGCGCATGCGCGTGACCCAGTTTCCTTTGCGCCAAAGACGCAGGAATGATACGGGCAAATTTGTACCATTTGATGAACCACCTCGCAAAGCTTCGTTTCACGAAGCCTCGCTTCACATAGATTCCAGATGTGCGTTGAATGCGCATGTTCCCGTGTGAACCTTACTACAGATGTAGGACTTTATGGGGACATGTAGCTGCAAGGGTGTTTGTGATTGCTCTGAGAATTCAAATACCCGAACAAAAACGGGAATTCGGGCTAGCTGGTCTTGGACAATAGGTTAATCACAGTGTGGTACAGAAGGTTATCGGCGCCCAGCATGTCTTGTTTCTGCCGTAGTCCACTGATTAATGCGATGCGATGTGATGTACTCACCTAAACGTAATGAAAAAGAAAAAGCATTCTCGAAAGCTCGTAAATAGGCTTCTAGTTGAAGATGGGGTTTGATCGTAATGATTATCACACTTAAAACCCTGTTTGTCAAGAAGCTTACCTTTATGTATATAGACGAGATACAACCACAGGTACCGATTTCTTCGTCGCATATATAGGAGAACTTGCTTTCACATGAGTGGTGTGTTCGCCTGTTTCAAATATGCTGTAGGAATTATGTGTATATACTGGTAGGCGTAGAGCGCACAACATAGTTGATACTCATGCCTGAATGTTGAAATATTGCACTACAGCTGTTCTTTTCCTGGGCAAGAAGGATAAAAAAAACGTGGTGCCTAGTTACTTGCGACGACTCTTCCTGGCGTCAACACCAGAAAACACTGTTGCGTTTTCCGTACCCAACCTAAAGTCACATACCGGCAGCAGATCGCATCATTGCGCCAACTTTCGATTCAAGCTAAGCTAGGAATTCCTACCCTAGTGCATCACTTGTTTCTGACATTGACCATACTGTCAGGACACATTGTCACCGTGCTGGTTGTGTTATAATCTCAATGACGTCTTGTGACCACAACAGGTATTGCGCCCAAGCACTGGAACGAGTCTGCCGCCACGTGGCGCTGCCTGAGAAGGTGGCCGATCTGGCGTCGGTGAGTGAAGCCGAGGCGGCCACCATGGTCAGGGAATCCCTGCGCTCTTTTCAAGGCATGCACGACTTCATGCGCCTCGCCGGTGTCGTCAAGGAGAGGGTCACGTGCGAGGCAGGGAGCGTACGGCTGGACAGCCTCAACGAGCACTGCTGGGGACGAGTGAGGCGGTACCTGCTGCTTGAATACATCGGAGCTCCGAAGGCGTGATCGGCTCCATGACTCAAATGAAGAAGTGAAGTTTTCGGCGTGTTTACTGACAAATTCAAGCATGCTTGAATGAATAAATAGAAGCGCGTGCCAAGCATGGAATCATTTATTAGTTGCGGTGGCTTCACCAAAGCTATCAGTCGCTATAAATGCTAAATAGCTCTGAATAGTACAGAATTCGACCAACGAAGCCATCTTCCTCGACATGGAAGAAAGTTTATTTTCTTAACGCTGGTGTCGCAAACGGCGAAGCCAATGTTTTCACGGTGCCTCCGTTCTCTTCGTTATCTGAGTACGGCTCTCCTCCTGGAGGGCGCTCTATGCGCTTCGTACAAGTTCTGTCCATGCCCTGTTGGCTGTGACAGGCGCCTGTGAACAGACGGTCGCGGGACTTGAGTTTCTCCACAGACGATCGAAGAGCTCTAGGGGGACTCTACTAGCCGACAAGAGTCGCGGGGCTCGCAATTAAAAGTAAATATGCAATGCAGATGAAAAATTGAAAAAAAAAAACCCAGCGTAAATGGCAGATTGAAGCGCACCAAAGACGCGGACACAGAAAGGATGTAGACAGGACAGTGCTTATCCTTTCTTGTCCACTTGTCCTTTCTGTGTCCGCGTCTTCGGTGCGCTTCAATATAAGTCGAATATGAACGTCAGCCCAACGTGCCATCTTGTTGCTACATGGGCGATTCTGGAGAATTCAACCGAGGTAGAACATAGATGACGTGGCCTGCAATTATGTATCACGTATTGGTAGCGTTATATTGGAAGTGATTGATGTTCTTACTGTGTTTGATTTTTATTGCGAAAAAAATTGAAATGGACACTACAGGCGCAGTTCTGCCGTCGCCGTGATGTTCGATATAAAGTCCAAGGGCGATTACATCGTCGCCGCGCGCCGTATGCGGTATGTGACAGTGAAAGCGTGCGAGGGTGAAAGCGCAGCTGCTGCTGCGCTTTCTCACTCCAGCGTTTTGACAGCGAGTGTACGCGGTTATCGAATGAGATGTGTTCATGCTTGCTTGTGTGCGCGTGACACCATGCTTGTTAATTTAGTTAGTATGCCTATGTTTACAAGTTTACACGGCCGATAAAACTACTATCTTTACTTCGTACAGCTGTATACTAATTTGCTATCACAATCGATGCTTTGCCTTGCGGGCGAAGCGGTGAGTTTTTCTAATATATTGACTATCTGTATTTTTCTAATGTACTGCTGTTGTGTCTACATTTATTGTTTATATAACTTCCTGACAGGAGATTCCCATGCAGCCTTGTGCTCTGGATCTCCTTCTGTAAATTTATCTATGTATTTTTTCTACCCGTGAAATAAACACTGATTGATTGGTTTAAAGCTGTGCAAACTCCTTTTTTAGCATAACGCATCAAATGGGAGAGGGGGAAGAAATTGTGGTTCGTAGCAGGGCGGGACAAAGGTACTTTGCAATTGTATCATCGTAGAGATACATGATACAGAAGCGATAAGTATTTGAGATACAGATACACGATGCCAGCGAATTAATTTATCAGACACGATACTTTGTATCGATATCTTAAGGCACTTGGATACATTAGTTAATTCTTCGTTATAGCTCCACTGTAGGAGCTCTTGCAAGTTTAAGGATGTTATCTCCCGCCAGCAGGCCTCCTCCTTTGAATTTCTCCTGCTAAAACATAAGAATTTTTGGACGTTCTAACAAATTGCCATATTGTTAATCCGCAATAGCCTATGGGACCGGAGGTACAGGAGCAGGCTAACGTAGGTACGCTGTGCAATCAACAATTCTTCTATGTAGCCTTTACAATCGGTACGATTCATTCATATTGTCGTCCGATCAGAAAGTGGCTCGGTGTATTATTTTGCTGCGTGCTCGTTTGTATATATATATATATATATATATATATACAAACGAGCACGCCGCACAATAATACACCGAGCCACTTTCTGATCGTTTGTGTATGTATATATATATATATATATATATATATATATATATATATATATATATAGGAAAATCAGAAGTACAACTTCGCTGTTATCTTAGGTTTATTATTTTCCCAACAGTTTCGGTCGGTGGACCGAGACTGTCGGTCCGGAAAACTGTCGGCAAAGGGCGGTCCACCGACCGAAACTGTTGGGAAAATAATAAACTAAGATAACCGCGAAGTTGTGCTTCTGATTTTCCTAAATACGCTTGGCCCATTGAAAAATCCAGTTACTATATATATATATATATATATATATATATATATATACAAACGAGCACGCAGCAAAATAATACACCGAGCCACTTTCTGATCGGACAATATATATATTCCGTTTGCCACCGCGGCATAACGTCATAATGGAGTTAAATATAGGCATGCAGGCCCGTTACGTAGAGATACTGCAGCAGTGGCTTATACAATGCGTTTCCATAATCCATCTTTCATAGTCTTCTATGTGATCACTGTTCAATTCCACACCTTTAAGAACACTTTCTCGAATTGTCTTTGTTCCAGGCCGTGTCCAAAGTAGGTGGTGGGCATCCGCTGTAGACGCAGGAGTAGAGCGCTTCGGACACTGGACAATGTCTTCGTATGGTTGACCCCAAGCACAACTGACGGCTGTGTCGGAATATTGGGCACTGAAGAGATGTTAATGCGTAGGCATTCTTAGAGTCATGCACTTTTGTGCGGCGTGCTCGTTTGTATATATATGTATATATATATAGGAAAATCAGAAGCACAACTTCACTATTATCTTAGGTTTATGTATGTATGTTAGTATGTATGTTTGTATCTAACCACTTTCCCGTCTACCTGGCTCACGGGGTGGTCCGTGGTCGAATGGATAGCGCATCGGGCTGCTGTGCAGAGGTAACAGGGTTTGAAACCAACCATTGGAACAACTTGGATCACTGAATATGTGCCAATGTGCGCCACTCTTCAACGAGCCGCTCTTGCTTGCTTGCTTCCTATATCATGGCGCATATTGGCCAAGAAGCCGGCGGTTAAACGGGTGGGTCGGGAGGACAAAACTTGAGGAAAAAAGTATTGTGAGGGAACAGCTGAAATTATCCAGTAAAACAAACTGATGTTAGGAGACATTTTTTTTCTTATAGGAAAACGTGTGCTTTTACAGTGAAAGCTGTATATGGCTAGGCGAAACGAAAAACCGTTCGTCCTATGTTTCTCTAAACGTCTCCATGGCTGCGCCGTCAGTTACGTCGTTCTCTACGTCACACCCAAGAGCGCGCGCCATTGGCAGCGCTGTTAGTGACGTCGTTCTCTGCGTCGTACCTGCTCTGCCCGCAACGCCGGCTGTGGCGGTCGATATCTCGACCGGTCGATATCTCGAGTTAGCATGCGGTCGATATCTCGAGTTAGCTCGGCGTCGTGGTTAGCAGCATCCGCCCGCCATTGGCGCTTGCGTTCCACTTCGCGATTTCAACGTGGACGTTTCGTCGCAGCCGAAACCAAAGTGCCGCTCGAGAAACTCCCGCCGAAAGCGGGCGTTGGCCCCGGCGAACGCGTTGACGCCATTGCCACGTTGACGCTGCTCTGCCCGCAACGCCTCCTTCTCGGCTCGCCGTTGTCGCATGCGTTGAATATCTCGAATTAGCTCGGCGTCGTGGTTAGCAGCATCCGCCCGGCATTCGCGCTTGCGTTCCACTAGAAACACAAACATGTAACCAATAATTGAGAAACAGCCTCGGGATTAACCCACTGCTAAACACCGGAGCCGCACGTTTCAGCTTCGCTGGTTAACCATCTGTACGGAGTGCTTGGGTGGTGTTTTTTGTAGCGAGAGCTACATTGGGCCGCATTCTCGCCGTTTCGCTGTGGCTAGTGGCCGCACCGCGAGCGGTGCTGTCAGCTGCGGCTGTTGCCTAGCAACAGCCGCAGCCAGCAGCGCCGCTCTCCGCACCATCTGGCGTCGTCTGCTCGAGTTACCACGGCGTAGCGACGCGTATTTATCTTTCCGCGGATGATTGCACACGCAAGAGAGAAAAAAAAGGAGGGCGAGGAGGATGGCACCGGCGGAGCGCCTCCCTTGCAACGCCGCCGTCGTTGGAACGGAGAACACGCTGGGCTGGTGGTATTCCTAAATAAACGCATCACTGTTTTGATGATCCAAATATAATCTCACTATCAGGGAGGGAGCAGTCTACCTGACTGGAGCAGTATGTTTTATTTGGGATGTTGCTACGCTGCGTTCCGCAACACCCCAACGACCACCGCTTCCCGTCGGCGCCCGGCACAGCGGCTTCCGCAGCGGCAACGGGACACAACCGACGGCGCCGCCAACCAGAGAGAGAGAGAGAGAAAAAAAGAAAATAGTGATACCAATGAAAAAAAAGCCGGGGCGGGATTCGAACCCGCGTACCCCCGATCCCTAAGCGAGTGTCGTAACCACTAGGCCATACATCCAGCTTTTCTCTTTATTGCATGGAAATATTAGTAGTTATATGCGAAAATTAGTTGTGTTGCATATATACACACATGAAAAACAAATTCACACACGCTAGAAGTCGAATGAAAGTTCAAAAATCGGGTAAACAAACACAATCGTCCAGATACAAAATCCATTCGGGAACGGGGTCAAAGGTTGCAACTGTATCGGGTAGATAAGCCGAAGTGATACGTGCCTGCGTGTAGCATCTTCGGCGCATGCTCGCCACTTGTGTGCCCTTTTCTGTACTGGGCATAAAACGAGTACGAATAAATTCTGGGGTGTCTTAGTTTGCTGAGAACTGGTCCCTGCTGTTACTTCGTCGACACTGCTAACGATACATGGTGCCAGAAGCCACGACGATAGTGCTCGTGCACGGTAAAGAAGCATGGAACTTGTGAAACCACCGGAGCCGCTACACTTCACCGGTGAAATCAGTAAGCAATGGAAGCTTTTCAAACAAAAGTTTGAACTTTTCTTGGTTGCCTACGAGCCCGATAAGAAGCCTCGACCAGATGCCTTAAAGATTGCTTTACTGCTAACTGTGGCAGGCGACGACGCACTGGAAAGTTACAACAACTTCACCTTCGGGGACGAGGAGAGCCGGGAAAGTTACGCAACTGTCATCGCCAAGTTCGACGCCTACTGAACAGCTTAATGAAGTGCATGAGCGCTACCTGTTTAGGCAACGCGTCCAAGCTCAAGGTGAGCCAGTCGAAAAGTTTGTCACAGAGCTCAGGAAGGTGTCTCGTTCCTGCAACTTTGGCACCATGGAAGAGCCGTTCATACGGCACCAAATAGTATTTGGCACAAATGATGACAAAGTAAGGCAAAAGCTGCTGCAGGATAAGAAATTGACCTTGGCTAAAGCGGAAGAAGTCTGCAAGGCTGCGGAAATGACTGCCGCCCAAAACGAGATCTGGTCTCGAGAACAGAGACACATTGACGCTGTCAAACTACGGGAGCATACGAAGCCGCAGCAGTGTGATGAACAGCCTGCAATCTTCAAGTGCCGCAGGTGTGGACGCACGCACGGTCCACGAAGCTGCCCTGCATTTGGCAAAGTGTGCAGAAAATGCCAAGAGCAGAATAATTTTGCTGTCCGTTGCAAGGTGAATAGACAAGTTCGGGAAGCGAGGGGCACCGAAAATCGCGAAGCAGAATTTGACATCCTTGATGTATCTGTCAACCGCGTTGGAAGATCGTGTGACCATGACTGGGTGGTCAGAGCGCAAGTTGCGGACACGACACTAGACTTCAAAGTTGACACAGGATCGCAAGCCAACCTCGTGCCATTCTCTGCCTCCAAAAAGCTGCAGCCGAGGGTACCCTTGGCTAGAAGCAACTGTATCCTACGATCTTACAACGGAGGAGGCATCAAGCATCTCGGCGTTATGACTACCACGGTGGCCGTCCGAAGCAAGAAGGCTAAGATTAATTTCTTCGTCGTGAAGAAGAACCGACATGCAATACTTGGACTGCGAGCCAGCGAACTGCTTGGACTGTTCTCGCGCACCGTAAACGAAGTCGAAGTAAGCAGCAGCGAGGAAGTTGTCCAACAGTTTCGACGAATTTTTTCTGGGACTGGATGTATCAAGAGACCATACCGCATGGTTATTCGAGAAGATGCGGTGCCAGTCGTCCAGACAGCCCGCCGTGTGCCCCTTTTCCTTGAAGGAGCCTCTGCGCGAAGAACTTGCCCGCATGGTCAAAGCCGGCATTATAGCCAAGCAAGACGAGCCGACGGACTGGGTGAGTCCTCTAGTTATTGTCAGAAAAAAGGACTGGAAACTACGGTTATGCATGAACCCGAGGAAAATGAATGACAGCCCCAAGCGCGAGCACTACGAGATGCCACGTCGAGAAGATATTGAATCGGAACTAGCTGGAGCACGTTTTTTTAGGCGCCTTGACGCCAACTCGGGGTTTCACCAGATACCGCTGCATGATGAAACGTCAACAATTTGTACGTTCGAGACTCCCTTTGGTCGTTACCGCTTTTTGAGGCTGCCCTTCGGTGTAGCCTCCGCCCCAGAAGTGTTTCAAAAGGCTCTTAGCGAAATATTCGAGACACTGCCAGGAGTGCGAGTGCACGTTGATGACTTCATCGTGTGGGGTGCCGCAAGACAACGGCACGATGAGAGGTTACGAGCGGTACTGGAAGCAGCACAGAAAGCTGGCCTAACATTCAATGCAGACAAGTGCAGCGTTGGCGTGCGCAAGATTTTTTTTCTTGGCGACGTTATTGCGGCAGATGGCATACGCCCAAATCATACCCTGGTCAGCTCTCTGCTAAGTATGCCACCGCCGACTGACAAGCAAGCAGTGCAGCGCATGCTCGGTGTCGTAAACTATTTGTCGAAGTTCCTGCCATCAATTACAGACCGAACGAAACTTCTTCGCGACTTGATAAAGAAAGACCGTATCTTTGAGTGGACCGAAAACCGCGCTAAAGAATGGAAATTGCTTTGTGACAGTCTGAGCAAAGATCCTGTGCTGGCGATTTTCGATCCTAAACAGATTACGAAGATAACATCCGATGCTTCTCAAAATGGAATAGGCTTGGCTCTCTGGCAGCGTTATGAGGATCATTGGAAGCCCATCGCTTATGCCTCACGCGTGTTAACCGAAGAACAACGTAGATATTCTCAGATAGAAAAAGAGGCTATGTCTGTTGTCTTCGGGTGCGAAAAGTTTCGCCATTTTGTGTACGGGCGTAACGTTGTCCTCGAGACAGACCATCGAACCTTAATAGCAATCTCGGAGAAGCCGATTGGAGAAATGCCGCCCAGACTGCAGCGATTTTTTCTTCGTTTGCTTAGATACCACTACAAGCTCCAATTTGTTCCAGGAAAATGCTTGGCGGTCGCCGACATGCTGTCTCGAGCGTCCGTCAAAGCCCAGGAGAAAACACCAACGATGACGTGGAAGTTCACGCGGTAAGTGTTTTGTCATCGCTTGTCAGCGAGGAAACTTTGAAGCGGTTGGCAGAAGAAACTAGCAAGGACGACTACCTGAGTCAAGTCAGTCATTGCTTGGAAAGCAGTCGTCCAGTTCCTGGGACACTAAAATCATTCGAAAGTGAATTGGTTGTCTTGAGTGGTGTATTGCTTAAGGGATGCAAAGTGGTGATACCGTCAAGCATGCGCCCTGAGCTACTTCGAAGAATTCACGAAGGCCACTTGGGAATAAATAAATGAACATCTCGAGCGCGTAAGTTGCTGTTTTGGCCTGGTCTTAATGCTGACATTGAAGCACATATCAAGAGGTGCGCAGTCTGTCAGAAGTATGCATACCGGCAGCAAAGTGAACCGCTCATGGACCGCCCAGTGCCTGAACATGCATGGTACCGAGTGGGTGTCGATATTTTTCAGTGGGCTGGAAAATCGTACCTGTGCGTTTTTGACGCGTTATCCAACTTTGCGGAGGTGGAACATCTAAGTGACGCAACGACGGCCACAGTTGTGAGAAAGCGCAGTGTTTGCACGATATGGAATACCTATTGAAGTGTTCACAGACAATGGTGCGCAGTTTGCGAGTCACGAGTTTGCCCTGTTTGCCAAGAAGTACGATTTTAAACACATTACGTCCAAACCTGCGGTTTCCTCGCTCCAATGGCCTCGCGGAAAAAGGTGTTCAAATAGTAAAGCGAATTTTAAAGAAGACGTCGGAGATGAACGATGATTTGTGGCTTGGATTGATCGCTTACAGGAGCAGTCCGCTAGAAGACGGTCAGTCACCTGGCGAGTTGCTTCAGGGGAGACGACTTCGGACAACTCTCCCAGACTTCAACGAAGCTCATAAACAGTCGGTAAAGAAACATGAACAGTACCGACCCCCAAGACGCAGTCTTGCACCACTACAAAAAGGCCAGGTTGTCGGAATACGAGGAGACTCGTGGTCACCGAAAGCAAAGATTCTTAATGCAACTGCCCAACCAAAAGGTCATACCAGATCGCCACCGAAGACGGCAGCGTTTTGCGACGCAACCGACAACATATCATGGCTGAGCCTTTCAGCATTGCGCCTAGTCGTGACGACGTACCAGACGACAGCCACGAGAACCAGTCCCCTTGCCAGGTCCAACCCAAGAAAGCGCTCCTGCCACTACGCCACCGACACGAGAATCAAGAAGATCCCCACGCGAAAGAAGGCAACCACAGCGGTTGAGATATGACGGCAATTTCGTGCAAGTTCCGTGAGCTCTAAACCTTCTGAACTGCGTAACACAAACTTTTGTCGCTGATCGGTGCTGTGTATTCTTCTGAGGATTTGTTCTTGTTTCAAACGTTAAAGTGCAGTTTCATTCCAAGAAAGGAAGATGTATCGGGTAGGTAAGCTGAAGTGATACGTACCTGCGTGTAG
The DNA here is from genome assembly GCF_013339745.2 of Dermacentor silvarum. NCBI lineage: Eukaryota > Metazoa > Arthropoda > Arachnida > Ixodida > Ixodidae > Dermacentor > Dermacentor silvarum. The sequence continues at coordinate 162,773,005 of NC_051160.1, forward strand.
CATCTTCGGCGCATGCTCGCCAATTGTGTGACCTTTCCTGTACTGGGTATAAAACGAGTACGAATAAACGCTGGGTATCTTCGTTTACTGTAACTGGTCGATGCTGTTACTCTGTCGACACTACTAACGACACAGCAACCACATTCCGCACTTGAGCAGCCTCTTCTCGAAAGACAGACCTTGTCGAGCGTGGTGGCTCGGCATGTCTGTCGATCATTCGACTTCGCCATAATGAATACAGTCCTAATAACATAAACAAATCATATGGTGCATTGCTGATTGTCTTTTTGAAAGGAAGGAACTGGATACCGTAAGGTGCTAGAGGAAGTTATTTTTTTGATAGTTCTTTGTAAAGTGTCCCAAACATAAAATGCATCGCGAAAAAGAATAAAGCAATGTTCTATTGTCTCGGGTTGGCTGCAAAGTCTACCATTTGGATTTCACGGTACATATAATCCTTTCTCATGAAGCCATGTTTTAACTGGCAGGGTTAACTGGCAGGGTAACTGGAAGAAAAATGTTTTCGCTGCTGGCGTTATACACATTCGACGAACACGGCAACGAACATTTTGACCAAATAGAGACAGATACGGCTTTCGATACATAGGTGCAGGGAAAAGGTTATTTATACAAGTGCTATATTTAGCGAAGTTCGATCAACGCTAAATAAATATTCTAACGTGAATCTGGCTTTTAAAAATAAAATATTATCTACGAGTTCTTTTAGGAAGCCCCATAACGGCAGTTCTTGAGCAGAGTTTGTCGTGACAAAAAGAAAAGGGATGTGTGAAGCAAGACGTGTTCTATTAACTGCAAGGAGGAAATGATGGCGGACATTTTTATGGTAAACTAATCGCATGACCAATTGTCTCACAAACAAATGCACAAGACTCAGACCTCCCTTCTCAAGTGGAAGGAAAAGATTAACCCTTCTCATGGCTTCCCATGATGACTGCCAAATAAAACATGCAAATATTCTGTGGAATGCCTGAACATGGATGCGAGAGCAGTGCAAAATCTGCAGAACATAAAGAAGCTGAGAAGCAAGGAATATATTGCACGCCTTATTTCTTGCGAAAATGGAGAAGTCGCGTCCCTGCCAGGTTGTCACCTTTCGACGGATAGTGGTTATCGCGGATGTCCAATGAGGTCCACTATTGAGACATATTCTTGATATAAGCCCGAAGAAGACACGGACGGTGGCGGAAGAAGACAAGATGAGCGCTAACTCGCAACTAAATCTTTATTGGAAATAACAAACATATTGTTACGCAAAAGCTACGGCAAGGACGGAGGAAGAGGAGAACGAAGTGCGCTTGTCTTGGTAGCGGCTCGGTGTCGGCGCGGCCCCTTATCACCAATTCATCTGTAAAATAAACGCACCCCATCGTAACAGTTTTGGTGGACGGTGCTGGGTACAACAACGGCGTCCCCGAATAACGACGACGAACCGCCCGCAGAAGTGCAATCCGTGGAGCTTCGCCGAAGTCGCCGAATTGCCGGTCTGCCACCAGAGATGGCTTCCGACGGCGAGAACCCGCCGCCGTCTTCCAGCTCCCAATGGCAGCCCTACATCGAACCACGAACCTTCGCCGGAAAAGCCGGGGAAGACGTGGACGGATGGCTCAGCTTTTACCAACGCGCAAGTCGGTTCAATGGCTGGAATGCCACCGCCCAGCTTAACAACGTTGCCTTCTTCCTCAAGGGAACCGCGTCAGTGTGGTTTGAAAACCACGAAGAAAGCATGACGACGTGGGAACGGTTCGTGGATGAAATCAAGAAGTGCTTCGGAGATTCGGCAGCTAAAAAGAAGCGTGCAGAACAAACCCTAATGCCGCGAGCCCAAGTTCCCGGCGAAACATGCACGACGTACATCGAGGAAGTCCTGAAATTGTGCAAGGCCCTGGACCCTCAGATGACAGAAGAGGACAAAGTTGGTCATCTTCTAAAAGGGATCGCCGAGGACGTGTACCAGTTCCTCATCGGCAAAGACAGTCTGGACTCCGTAAGCGACGTCATTCGACACTGCCGCACGTTTGAAGCCTTGAAAGCTCGGCGTATCACACCGAAGTTCGGCCGCCTGGCCAATGTAACTAACGTCGCCAGTGTTGACCTGGTCCCAACTCCATCTGACCTTGCGTCAGTTATTCGGCAAGTGGTGCGCGAAGAGCTTGACCGACGTGAGGCGGCTTCCCTCTCTACTCCGCGGGTTCGAGAGCCCCTTTCTCACTGCGACTTCGGTGAGACGTCCATCACTGCCGCCTCCATAGACGCCAACAACTTCGCTCCTCGTTCAAGAGCGCCAAACCCTACTCTGAACGCGTATCCCAGTTATAAGTTCCACGACGGTTACTCACCCAGAGCACCTGCAGTTTCTCACGAGTGGGATGACCGTGCCAGTTATCCTGCTAATGACAATTTTAGTGCATCCCGTGAGCGTCCCATCTGCTTCCAATGCGGTATTCGCGGTCACGTCGCCAGATTTTGTCCGCATCGCCCACGCATGTCACCACCGTCGTATGAGCGACCGCGCACGTTTTATCGGCGTAGCAACCGGCACGGCGGCGGCACACGCTGGCCTTCTGACTCCGATAGCAGGACAAACCACCAGGCGCATCACCGTAGTGACTCTCCAGCTTCTGTGCGGAGCTTGACGCCACCGCCTTCACGCCAGCGCAGGTCTCCATCTCCGCGACGACGTCTCACGTCACCGCCGCCGGGAAACTAGGCGGCGCGACCAATGGAGGTGAGGTCGCCAGTCATCATCAGCTACACGCCCCTATGCCTCCGCCAGTCACCATACGTCATAAGAAGATTCATGTTTTAGTGGACAATGTCGCTACGTTGGCCTTAGTGGACACGGGAGCGAGTGTCTCCGTTATCAGTCTGGCTTTCAAAACCCGACTAGGCCGTAAAGTGATGTTCCGCTGGAATAACGCTAATGCATTTCGTGCTGTGAGTGGAGAGTTGCTCCGACCAATTGGAGTGTGCACCGCGAACGTTTATTTCTCCGATAAGGTGTATCAAGCCGAATTTGCCGTACTTGCTCAGTCCACTCACAACGTAATTCTTGGCCTCGATTTCCTACAACAGTGTGGTGCCACTGTTGACTGCGGTACTGGCGAGCTGTTCCTCTCTTCGCTTGCCGACCAACCTGCTACCTGTGCTGTTCATGCACTCTCGCCGTCATTGAAGATACTGTCTTACCGGCACGTTCCTTATCCAGAGTTCGGGTTGCTGCTTGCGGTGTCGACGCCGATACATTTGATGCAATTGTTGAGCCTGTGCCTTCGATGGTAGTGAAGAAAAGTGTGCTCGTACCTTGATGCGTCCTCTCTGTGGCCTGCGGAACGACTACATTGTGGGTGTCAAATTTAGCCTCCCAGCCTGTTGTGCTACCCAGCGGTATGCGACTCGCCTCTTTTGAAGTGGACACCAGTCTCAGCATAGGCGCTTTAACTGATGACACGTCACATGAATCCCGAGAGCACGGGGCTGGCCCCGGTCGCCCCGGTGTCCCTGAAGACTCGTTGCCTTTTCTCAGAATGATCAACAAGTCACTGTCTTCAGAGAAGCGTCAAGCCCTGGTCAGCGTCCTTAGAAAACATGTGTCATTATTTGATTTCGCGCAGAACGCTAACAAAGTTCGCGTTCCAACTACGCGGGCGCGCCACAGGATTGACACGGGGTCCGCTCATCCCATAAGGCAGAAGCCTTACCGCGTGTCCGCGTCAGAGCGCAAGATCATCGCTGAACAGGTCGACGACATGCTAGCCAAAGGCGTCATCCAAGATTCCTCTAGCCCTTGGGCTGCGCCGGTCATCCTCGTGAAAAAGAAAGATGGGTCCTGGAGGTTTTGTGTCGACTACCGGCGTCTCAATTCTGTGACGAAAAAGGACGTGTATCCACTTCCCCGGATCGATGACGTTATTGACTGCCTTCATTCCGCATCCTACTTTTCATCTGTGGACCTCCGATCAGGCTATTGGCAGATACCCATGCATTCAGCTGACAAAGAGAAAACCGCTTTTGTGACCCCAGACGGCTTGTTTGAATTCAACGTCATGCCTTTTGGTTTGTGCAACGCGCCTGCAACATTCGAAAGGTTTATGGACACGGTACTGCGCGGCCTGAAATGGGAGATTTGTTTGTGTTATCTTGACGACGTCGTCATTTTTGGCCGCACCTTTGCAGAGCACAACCATCGACTGGACGTTGTTCTGACGTGCCTTGAACAAGCTGCCCTTACACTCAATTAAAAAAAATGTCACTTTGGCCAACGAGAGGCGCTAGTACTAAGACATCTGGTGGACAAGCACGGGGTACGACCAGACCCACAGAAGGTCGCTGCAGTTAGCGGCTTTAAACAACCGCAGTCACAACGCGAGCTGAGGAGCTTCTTGGGTCTTTGCTCGTACTTCCGACGTCTTGTGCCCGACTTTGTCGATACAGCCTACCCCTGACTTCATTGCTGCGCAAGGACAACCTTTTCACCTGGACAGCAGATTGCGATTCTTCGTTTCCTCAACTGAAGTTCCTGCTCTCTTCTGGACCCATACTTCGTCATTTTGACCCCTCTGCCACTACAGAATTGCACACCGACGCGAGTGGAATCGGCCTCGGCGCCGTCCTCGTGCAGCGCTTTGGTGACGCCGAGCATGCCATTGCCTACGCCAGCCGTTCGTTGAGCAGGGCCGAACAAAATTACACCGTCACTGAGCAAGAGTGTCTTGCCGTCGTCTTTGCAGTCCAGAAGTTCCGGCCATATCTCTACGGGCGTCGCTTCACAATCGTTACGGACCACCATTCACTATGTTGGTTGGTTGGTCTCCGCGACCCGTCTGGCCGCCTTGCTCGATGGGCGCTACGTTTACAGGAATTTGACTTTGCAGTCCGTTACAAGAGTGGCAGACATCATGCGGACGCTGATTGTCTTTCGAGGCTCCCTCTACCAACAAGTGAAGGTGACGCCGACAATTTCGATGAGTTTCTGGCCGCCATCGACGACATTCTTTTTCCTGATCTGGCCACCTTCCGGGAAGAGCAGCGTGACGACCGCAGCCTGGATGCCCTCTTCGCCTCAGCTGCTCAGCCAACAGGCAACAATGGCTTTGTCATCCAAAGTGGCCTGCTCTACAAGAAGAATTATGCGGCTGATGGTGCCCGCCTCCTCTTAGTGGTCCCTAAAAATTTAAGAACCCACGTGCTCCGTGCTATGCACGACGACTCGACCGCTGGGCACCTGGGTTTCACCAGAACATACCACCGCATTCAGGGCCCATTCTACTGGACCAGTATGCGACGGGATATAGAGAAGTATGTGGCCAGTTGTAACAAGTGCCAGCAATTCAAGCGCCCTAATACTGCTCCGGTCGGACTCCTTCACCCTGTAGCGCCACCATCATCTCCTTTCGAAATGGTTGGAGTGGATCTTCTCGGCCCATTCCCCGCGCTCAACAAACGACAACCGTTGGATTATAGTCTGCGTCGACCATCTGACGCGTTATGCTGAAACCGCAGCGATGCCAACGGCCACGGCTCTTGATGTTTCGAGCTTCCTCCTATCCTCCGTTATACTCCGTCATGGACCCCCTCGTGTTATTGTGAGTGATCGCGGTCGCCAGTTCGTGGCCGACGTAGTCGAAGAGCTGTTGCGTCTCTGTGCTTGCCAGTTTCGCCACGCGACCCCGTATCACCCACAGACAAATGGTCTCGTCGAGCGCACTAACAGAACTTTGACCAACATGCTTTCGATGTACGTGGATTCCAGGCACAAAATTGGGATGACATCTTGCCTTTTATCACATATGCCTACAACACCGCAAAGCATGAAACTACAGGCTACAGCCCTTTCTATCTTCTTTATGTTAGACCACCCCGCAACTTCCTTGACACCATTCTACCTTTTACTCCTCATGCGGACTCTTCTATTGCCCAGACTCTCTGCCGCGCTGAGGAAGCACGCCGCATAGCTCAACTCCGTACGTTGGCATCCCAGGACCACTCCCAAGATCCGCTACGATTCAAGACATAAGAATGTGTCATACAACAAAGGGGACATTGTATGGCTTTGGACACCACTTCGCAAGCGCGGCCTGTGCCAGAAGTTTCTGGCTCGTTACACCGGGCCTTTCGTCATCACCGATCGCTTAAGTGATGTAACCTACTCGATTGCTCGTCTCGTGTCCAATGGCTACCGGTCTAAGAAGACGCAGCTTGTTCATGTCGCTCGCCTGAAACGCTGTCATCCACGTGACTCCGAGTGACGTAACAGTTACTCGCCCAGCGGGCTTCGTCTGTGAAGGGAGGAGTGTTACGCAAAAGCTACGGCAAGGACGGAGGAAGAGGAGAACGAAGTGCGCTTGTCTTGGTAGCGGCTCGGTGTCGGCGCGGCCCCTTATCACCAATTCATCTGTAAAATAAACGCACCCCATCGTAACAGTTTTTATAAGTGATTGCAAAAACCGTAGCAAAGAAAACATCACATGGTCAAAAGGAATGGCAGTTACCAGAAAAATCTAATCAGGAAATGGTGAAGCCGCTAAAATTTAAACAAGAAAAAAAAACTCCACTTCGCACTGACGCAAGTGCTGAGCAAATATTGAAATTCACCTTCTGACAATGATAATGATGCCTGGCTAACACAGGTTTCTTCTAATCTTTTAATGTGAAATGCCTCAATAATTTCGCGTGTAGTTTGGCATTTGTGTCTAGAAAGGACTTTTGTGTCCTCAAACAATGGCCTACAACCGCACGTAAAACAATGCGAGGCTAGATGAGAAGCGTTGGGATTGTTAAGAGAATGCTGATGTTCATTTAGTCTAATATTGAGGCATCTGCAGCAATATAAGCTTTACCACACTTGAGTGGAATGTGATAGACTATGCCTGTTTCACAATGTGTTAAAGGGGACACTTGCCTAACGCCACAATCATTTTTTCTTTTTACTCCACCCCCCCCCCCCCCCCCGCTCAAGTTTCCTTTTTATGATAGGGCACATCCTTGACAACTTACAGGGAGCCGAAAAAACCGTATTTACTTCGTACCTACTGGCTACATTCCGTAAACCATGTGACAAGTTGTGCACATAGGGCACCACTGCAAACAGTTCTTTTGTCTGTTCTGCTTGCTGTTTTTTTTTGCAGCAGCAGCAGCACCCTTGACCCATTTTGAAAGCCATTCGCAGGTTAGGGATAACAAATGTGCTGGATATCCAGCTTTCTTTAGCCTATCTAGCTGTTGCGAAAAACTTTGTTGCATACAGTGTGTACATGACTTAGCGATAGCGGACCCAAGTGCTGAATAAACAATCCCCTGTTTTACAAGTTTCGAATGGCAAGAAGAAAAATCAAGTAGTGGTTTTTTTGCCCTTGGCGAATAGCACCAACAGACATGTTCCTGTTGGAACGTAAGGCATAGATCTAAAAACTGCAAAGTGTTATTCTGGATAAGCTCAAGCGTGAGACCCAGGCCCCCACCACATTCTTTAAACACTTTTAAGATATTGGTAGCTTTTTTGGTGTAGTTATCACTTGAACAAAACACGAGGTAATCATCCACGTATCGAAATGTACGTACTGTCAAGTCCTTTAGATTGTTCTGTAGCTTTCTATTGACGTGACTTAGGTACAGATCACTCAAAACTGGTGCAACTTTTGAGCCAATGCAAACTCCGGATTTTTGTACATACATTGAACTACCCCACTTTATCATAGTATTGTCTAGGTAAAACAACAACAGCTCCAAAAAAAATTCTAACGGCATACCAGATCGCTGTGTAAACCGGAACTCATCATTGAAGAGCGTAACCACTTCTTTAACACTACACATAAGTTCTTTTTGTGGAAGCGAATAAACAAGATCTTCTACATCAACACTGATTGCCGACCACTTTCCTGGATTATTATCGGTTAGGAACACTACAATATCTTCAGAATGTCTTATCAGGAAAGGATCTTGAATGCCAACTGAAGCCAAACACTTATAAATATGTTTGTTATTTCCAATAAAGATTTAGTTGTGAGTTAGCGCTCGTCCTGTCTTCTTGCGCCACCGTCCGTGTCTTCTTCGCGCTTATATCAAGAATATGTTACCCTACCAACTCGCCCAACTATCCATTCTTATGCAGTATATTTCTTGTACACAGGGCTCTTTTCAATGTGAACCCCTTAACCTTTCTAGTGAAGCTCATGTTGCTTCTTTGATTGCACTAACTGTTTGCAAAGCCAGAACCGTAGCATGGTACAATAGGATAGGCAGATGCCCTCCGGATGTCGAGGTATTGTTTGGAATCTTGAAGCCTTCAACAGGACACTCCCGAAGAATGTGCCGTATACTGAACTCAGAACTCTGGCGGCAAGTGCGTTTCTTCAGGGACAAGCTACTAATATTATGCGGGAGAGACCCTTCTGTGGATGGACAAGGGACAAGGGTGTGTGGATGGGAAGACGGTACCGGGAATGGACAAGGATCGCGGAGCAGACCACGGAATTCCTTTGGGCTCATGCACGTCTCTCGTTGCCGAAGAAGGACAATCCAACAAGGGACCAAGGAAAGGTGTTGGTACTCGGCAGTCAACAACTACCAGGAAGTATCAAGAATATTCTGTGCAAAGGACCCAAGTTTGCCTGTGAACCTGAATTATCACCTCCGGAAAAGATTAGCTTGTGCAGATCAATTTCACGATGGAATAGGGAAGACTTTCGACCACGATGTGTGACTGAGTGTGTAGCAGTTATTTCCAAGACAGTACCCCGAAAGCGTAAGTCAGACAACTTAGCCAATTGGTCGCGGTGATTTC